>NW_007260598.1:1304713-1318053 GCF_000164805.1 Carlito syrichta
CGGGTCTCGAAACCGCGGGCTCAGGCAATCCACTCACCTCAGCCTCCCAAGGCGCGGGATTACAGGCTGAGCCACTGAGCCCGGCTTAAAGAGCATTTTAAAGGAGCTTTTCAGTTAATATTTAGAGTAACTCTATGGCATCAGTAGTTCCATGGAAATCAAAGTTCAGAGATGTCTCGGTTTGGACCTGTGACAGAAAAGTCTAAGAAATAATGACTTCCATAGGATAGGAATGTGTTTCTCTTCTGAAAGGAGTTTGGCATAGACGATCCAGAGCCTATAAGCCATGACACAGTGTAGGAACCCAGGCTCCATTTACCTTGTTGCTCTCAGCACTAGCTTCCACTTTATGGCCCAAAATAGCTGTTGAGCTCTGGCCATCCATTCCACATTCCAGCTGTCAGGAAAGAGGAAGGGGCAAAGCAGGGTGCATCCTTTTTTCAAGGACACTTTCTGGAAGTTGCACATTTCTTTCATTTATAACGTGTTGGCTGAAACTTAGTCACGTGACTAGGTCTAGTTGCTAGGGAGGTAGGGAAATTAAATCTTATTCTAGTGGCCATTTAGCCCACTAAAAATTGGGGTCTGGTACCAAGGGAGTAGAGAATAGCTACTGGGCCACTTCTGCCATAGGTGTTAAATAATGTGCCCAAAGTCTTCTAGTCGTGCCCAGTCTGCGGAAGATACTGCCTCACTGGAGGAAAGAAACACTAAGGTGGGAGCTCAGAATAACATCCACCCCAAGATCTGGGAGGTGGCTGGGGTCTCCCACCTGCTCTCCTGCAGTCTCAGTTGCTTGGCCACGGGCCTGCCGGCAACTGCTACCTGGCTTCCAACCATGGACATAGTCCTGAAGCCTGTGTGGCAGGGCAGAGAGGAAGCATCCCAGTCAGGGTTGAATGGCCAGGAGGGGACAGTTGAGTGACTGTCGTTTCCCCGCAGCGTCCTGCCCCGGGTTCCTCTTCGGGAATGGTGTGCTTGTGGTGTCATTCTGCTTCAGCTAATATCTAATGAGCTTTTATTTCGTGCAAGACCCCAGGCAGGCTGTGGGGGAATCAGAGAGAAGAGAACAGAGTCCAGTCCATCTAGCTCACATGTGTGTACACAGACAACTCTCAGACAAGGCCCTTGGAGAGGCAGGTGAGATGGCAGTTCAGATGGGGCTGGGGGAACATGCCGGAAAGAGAAGGCCCTCAAGCTCGACTTTTAGAGTGACGGGTGTCACAGGGCGCCCAAGAAAGAAAACAGTGTGAACAAGAAAGAGCAGCGAGGCCCCGGGAAAAGTGATCGCTGCCGGACCGTTGGTGTTCAGGAAGATTGTGTGTGGTGTGCGTAGGTGTGTATGTGGTGTGCATGTGTGTGCTGTGTTTTGTGTGTGTGCTGTGTGTGTGTGTGGTATATATGTGTTATGTTTTGTGTTGTGTGTGTGTGTATGTGATTAGGATGAATATGGACATGCAGGTGGAGGTGGGATGAGGTGACAGAGAAAACTGGGAAAGTAGTTTGAACCAGCTTGAGGCAGCTTTATGTACTAGAATAAGGACCCCAGACTTTATGATGTAGGAAGTCGGGAGTCACCAGAAGATTCTGAGAAGGGATGACACACCTTCTGCCTTATTTAAAAAGAATTACTATTCAACAACAGACATTCTCGAAGAGGGCAAAAGACCAACAGAAGTCATCCTTAGAAAGGACTGACAGGCATGTGCAGTTTTCCACGTGCAGGCCTTGTGTCCTTCTGCAATGACAAATTTCAGTGGGAAAAACCCAAAGCGGGAAAGAGCCCTGCTCTGTGTCTTCTGAATAGCTCAGCAGGAGCCAAGGCCACTGGGGGGAGACTCTGGAGACACATCTGGTGCAGCTTCCCTCTGTGGGTCAGACTTAGCCTGGCTGCCGGGAGCAGGGTGGCCTCACCTGAATGGTGACTGAGCAGGGGACCAACCAGGGAGTAGCAAAAGCATCCCTGCCCACCCCCAGAACACTTGGAAAGCCGGCCTCTACTTCAGATGGGAATGAGGAGGCGAGGAGGGCCACCCTAGGTGGCAGACGCCACATCTCTTGCATTCATCTGCCATTGCACCCAAGCGTGCCAGCATCTGAAGCATTATTAGTAGAGTTTCTTCTGCCAGTTACACAGTGTTTAGTCCTCTGAGGAGCCTTGAGATTTGGCAACAAGCTCTATTTTAATCTAGAAAATATATTTAGCTTTTTGGCACTCGCTGAAAATGTGGTGTGTGGGAGACAGGAAAGCAGGAGGAAGTCACATCAATATCTCATTTGTTATCAATGATCTGAACATTAGAGGCTCAGTGCGTAAAATGACTGCATTTTCATTTTCATAATATTAGACAGTACTTGTTTGTGGGAAGTTTAACTGCAGTGTTTTTCCTTGTTTAAAGCTGCAACGTTGGGCATTGTGCAGGCGCTTGGGTTTGAAAGATTAGTGGATGTATACAGTGGCACCATTTGCTGGGAACTGTTGGGGGATGAGCCGCTTCAGAGAAAAGGCCATATCCAAGTATTTACGTCACTATTCTTGAAGAACTCAATGTTTGTGCTCAACGGTTTTATGGAAGATTTCCACAAATCCCTTGCAAACTCGCTGCTTCATGAAACAAGCGTGCAGTGAGGACCAGGTCCCACTTGCCTTGCTGACTTATGAACGTTATTATGAAAGCCAAGCACCTGTCCATTCCGAATTCTGCACCGCTCTGAGGCCCCTGACACTGGTCAACTGTTTACGCCTGCACTCAGTGGACCCCGAGTCGTGAGCTTGTCATTCTGTTTGCCATTGGAACCCCTACGTCGTGACCTGGACATAGTTCTGAAGATGTTTTGCCAACTGTAAATTGGGGTACCTCTGTCTGGTGTTGGTGCCAAGGGTCTCAGCTCAAGAGAGTGTTGGGTTTATTCAGGCTTGCTTTGATTAGCCATATTTGCTGTAATGTGAAGTCAAGATCAGAATCCAAGTTCCATTCCTTTCCCACTATAAAAAATGGTAGTGACAGTACCCTGCCAAGGATTAAGCCATGATGTAAACTCTAAAAAATGCCTGCTCACGTTCAACTTCCACCCTAGGCATGTGTTTGATCAGGACTCAGCTGCTCAGAGAGCTTGCAAGTGTTGAGTAGCGTGGAGAGGGATTTATTCTGGCAGATGCAGCCAGAGGGTTCAAAGGGGAAGGGCCTCCTTCAAGTGTCTGATCATGAAGCTTAGTGCCCGGGACACTGTGGTGATGAGACTTGAGGTTCAGCAGGATATGCAACTTCCCTTTCCCTTCATCAGGACACAAAGAAAGGAATGAGCTCCCAGATATCTCTTAAAAGTTACATTGGTTCATCATTTTCATTACTCTTGATATTTTCAGGGCTAAATGTCTCTGGCCAGTGCCGTGTTATTATTTGAGTAATAATACTAAATAACAGCCCTTTAAGAGTCCCGACACCTCTGGAGAGCAGCCAGTGGGGCTGCTTCGGCCCTGAGTGGGTCTGAGCCATTATCGGTGAACTCTGACCCTATTTCTAACCCAACCTGGATGTACAGATTCCCACTGGTGCACAGAGGGATAACTGGAGGGGCCCGCCGTTGGCTGGCCACCAGTGTCGGGAGCTGCTGGAACGTGTTACAGAAACCAGGATAGGCTCACAGACCAGGTTCCCCTGTGGCACACAACTCTGCAATCGTAGCCACATCCTCGTTGTGCAAATTCAGGTTTGGCCACGGAGCAGCCAAATGTCCGTGCCTTGTTCCACAAGGCGAAGCCTAGCCCACCCAAGAGCACTTTCAATGAAACAGGAGAGGCCGGGCTCGGTGGCTCAGCCTGTAATCCCAGCACTTTGGGAGGCTGAGGCAAGTGGATTGCCCGAGTCTGCGGGTTCGAGACCCACCCGGAGAACTTGGCGAGACCTCATCTCTACAATAAAAATAAAAAATTAGCTGGGTGTGGTAGCGTGCGCCTGTAGTTCCGGCTACTTGGAAGGCTGAGGTGGAAGGATTGCTGGAGCCCAGCAGGTCGAGGCTGCGGTGGCCGGGAGCGTGCCACTGCACTCCAGTCTGGGTGATAGAGTGAAACTCCAAATCAAAAAAAAAAAAAAAAGGAACAATCCCTTAAAAATGTTTCTTGCCAAGGGGGTCCCAGGAATTCAGATTAGGACACAATGAAGATTGTGAGTTGTGCAAGCTGTCAGGCTCCTACTCCAGTGTGTGATTCAAATGATCAAGTGATAAAATGATATTTTAGATTGAACACATTTTTAGAAACACTCAGGCTCGTTCCGCACAGAAATTAACAAAGTAATTTGAGGAGGAAACTCGCAGGTGGGAAACATTAAAAGCCGGACCGAGGAAACAGTGGGTAGTAGAAATAAGCCTTTTATCTTGAAGATACAGCAAAAGTAAACACGAATCATATAGCCTGTAAGATTAATGCAGTTGAGTCATAAAAAATAAACATAAAATTCTGTGGCTTGAAATCCATAAAGATAAGTGGCTCAAAGTCTGGTCTTCAACAGCAAGCACCCCCTGCTGTAAACAGAGAGTGCGTCAAGAAGGGGTGCAAAAGTGTCTGCTCCCTGTCCTCATATTTCCCCTCTTTTGCTTAAAGAGTCCACTTCACAGGAAGTGAGAACTAAATGAGATGATACGTGTCACTGTGCATGGCTTGTTCAACCCATGCTTGTGGAGCTCCCACTCTGGCGCAGGCCCTCATCCGGTGCCAAAGACTCCGTGTTGAAGATGAAAACTTCCCTAGGTACATCCAAGAGTTAATACATCAAGATATTAATAAATCCTTAGCATGATTTTGAGTATTCTTAAGTGCTACAAAAAAAGACAAGCAGGAGAATGGGGCAGTGAGGGGCGGGAAGCCATTTTCTGTGGAAAGTCCAGAGACACCGCCCTGGAGAAGGTGGCACCTGGGCAGATGTCCACATGAGGCGAGGGGCAGGCCTATGGGAGGGTCTGGGGAATGCGTGGGGCAGAGGCAGCAGAAGCAGCGTGAGCAAAGGCCCTGTGGTAAGAACAAGCTTGACATCGCTCTAGAAAAGTAAGAAGATCTGGAAGGCTGGAGCAAAGTGAGCTGGGAGCCTGGAGCCTGGAGCAGGGCCTTGTGGGAAGTGCTGGGAGTGTGTTCAGACTGTATTCTAGGATTGATAGGAAGCTGGTAGAGGGTCTTGAGTCACAATATCATTTACACACTTAAAAAGGATAATGGCGGCCAGTGGACAGTACAGAAGGCAAGAGTAGAGGCAGAGAGGCCTACGGGCGGGGGGTACTATAGTGACGGACCGAGAGGCAGCATCACATCGTGGTTCAGCCTCGGGAGCCAGACTGTCAGGGCCTGAGGCATGCCTCTGCCACTGACGGGCAGCATGAGCATGGACACGTCAGGTGACTCCTCTACACCTCAGTTCTCTCACCTGGAAAACGGAGAGGATACCAGTAAGGCTATCGTGTTGGACAGCTCTGGGGAGAGTCATCCGACTCCAGTGAACAGCACCACACGGAGCCGGACAGCCTGGCTCTCTTGACAGTGATTCCTGCTGCGTTGGAGTCCGTGAAGATGAGGTCATAAGACACACGAACAGTGCTCAGAATGCTGCCGGGCACCCAGAAGAGCTCAGCCTTGAGTAACTGTTTGTGGTGGAAGTGGGAGAAGACGGTTACTTGGACTAAAGTGGTGACAGTGAGGGTGGTGACGTTCGAAGTAAGATGTAAGGAAAAGAAACAGCCTGCGCTGGCTCCCAAGGGCATCGCCCCAGTGAGGATGGAACTCAGAGGCACACCTCGCGAGGACTTCCAGATGGCTGATCTCAGTGGGATTCTATTATGGAGCTGAATTTCTCCACCAGTGTGTCCTCCATCTGTGGTGTGTGCAGGTAGTCTCTATTTTATAGAGTGATTATGAAGGTTGAGCAAGATCCTGCGTGTAAACTTCCTGACTTAGTGCCTAGCGCATTTTGAGTTTTAATAAGTTTTAGGTGTCATCATCCTCATTGTCGTGGTCTGAGAAGCTCAGTGTTCTAAAAAAATGGGTGCAAACACCCTCAACGCCACAGAAGAGAGTGCCCAGTGGTTCCCCCCCCCACCGTGCAGATAGCCAAAGAGAACAGAGAATGTGTTAAGAATGTCCTGAGGTCACATTGTCCCCACAGAGGCCTGTCTCTGTGACTTCAGACACCCTCATGACCCCAAAAGGCTCAAACAGGAACCAACCCAACCAGGAAAAGAAACACAAAGAAAAGGAATACGATTCGAGAGGCATGACTCATCTTTATTTGGCTGATTTTACTACTTACAGAACCCACGCCAGCCATTCAAGCTGATGACATGTGTTTATGTTCTTTTACCTTTTCTCACCCACTTGGCCCTGATGAGCCTCAAACACAAGCATTGGAAGAGGCAGGGACCCTTGGCAGGCCCAGGGGCCACAGATGCCCAGCTCCTCCTTGACACCCCAGCATGTTAAGAGGCGGAAGCACTGCTTGGCGCCCCCAGGCCTCATGTCCTGTCACATCACTGTCTGGTTACTCATGTACCTGAGGCAACCTCCTTGTTTGCTTTGGATGTGTGAGCCATATAATTCCTTCTCCAAAAGCTGTAAAGGTGAGACTCCAGCCAAGAATGCCACATAAAGAGAGGCCGCCATTTTCCTACTCTCAGCTTGGGGATGATTCCTGCTGTGAGCCAGTCATCATGGAAATGACTCAACCTTTCTCTCTTATGTTAATAAGCTTTTGCTGTCTTTGGTCCTGATTCAAGCTGGCTTGGAGAAACGTACGGATCATAGAAGCTGTCCTGGAGTGTGTCACTATGTGACTTGGCGACCCACATGCTAAGCAAATAGGAGCCATTCCATACCACCGCTGTCCTGCCAGGCTGGCTGCAGTCTGCCGTCCGAGCCCAGTTCACACAATGGGCATCTGTTATTCTTTCCTTCCCTGCCAGGAAGCTGACCAAAGTTCTCTTTTCTCTTGAGAGGCTAACCAAGTTCTTTAAAAAAAATGGCTAGTAAGCTGAGTCCAAAATAAGGTACCTGAGCTCTCTTTGCACCCCGACCTTGACAACACACTTGGGCGTCCCAATGTGAGAATTGATCCAGGCACAGGCGTCAAATGAAACTTCCTGCTAGGGTCACTGTAGGACCCTCTGTGCTTTTTCTCTTAGTTGAAATGATCACCCTGGGAACACTAGGGGACCTATCCTTTTAGGAAACAACCAGGGACCATTCATTTATTTGACAGAATTATCTATCACCTGCCCAGTGCCAGAGAGCCAGGCCTTGAGGGCAGAGAGACAAAAGGCACAGTTTCTGATGGTAGGGACCTTGAGGTCTAGCGTGGGGGACTGACGAGGACATGAACAGTGTGAGGGATGCAATTAGTGTTAGAAAATGTCTTTGGGTGCCACAGAGACATTCAGGGGTACCTGACCACATTGGTGGTCAAGTAAGGTCCCCTACAGAAGGTATGCTTAAGTGACCCTACACTGGAGCCATCTAACCAAAGAAGCACCAGAAGGAAGCAGAGGGCCGTTTCTAAAGAGAATGGGAATCATACATGGAAAGCACATGTGACAGCTGCTGGCTGTGAACACTAGCATCCATCTCCTCCTTCTTCCCGGAGCATGGCTGGATAACACTACTGGCCTTCCTCGCATTGAGGTGGCTATGAGATGGAGTTCCAGACAATGGAAGGTCTGCAGAGTGGCAGGGGAACCTTGCTCACAAGACCCCTAGAAGTCAGATCGCAAGGAGTCTGTGTGCTACCTCAAAGAACTCCAAATTACGATGTGGGTGATAAGCTAATGGACACAGAAAAGTGATCAGACTTAGTGTCCAGAACAGTGGAGGTGGCAGGATGATAGTGACAAGGTTGAACTTCACCTGAGCTTAGAAGACCCCCACCTTCTGCTTTCTGAAATCCTCCCGTCTTTTGTGTTCCAAGGCTAAACCTCAAAGGACCATCCTGCCTCAACTATTTCCAGTGAGGCCTGCTTCCATCCTTCCTTGAGACCTCTGTAAGACTTGCTTGTTTACCTGCCTCTAAAAACCCCAGGTCCCTTCCTTTTACTTGAGACATTTCTTCTTCACGAGCAGTCTCCCCATTGCAATAGCCTGAATGAAACCATCTCCCTGATTGTCTGGTGCATTTTGTCTTTCACATGAGCACTGGACAAGGAGTCAGAAACCTTCTAAGTGAAGCTCTGCTTCTACTGAGAGCAGATCTCTGCCCGGCTTTATTTTTCTTCAACACATTTTATTATGTATAAATGTATTTATCATGAGTCTTCTATTAGAATATAAACTCCTTAGGAAGTGCTTGCCTTCCTCCAGGGCCTTGCACCGTTCGTGGCACACAGTAGGTGCCCAATAATTAGGACAGATCATGGAGTGGTGATCACCCAGCCCACCTGAGCTTCCACCCGCCTCCCTCGGCTCCTCTGGTCTTCTCTGTTCTCTCGCTCTCTCTCCCTCTCTGTCTCCTCCACTCTAATCTCTCTGCCTGCCTTTCTCCCCTTCCTGCTTTTGATCTTTCTTAATCCCTCCCTGCTTCTTGCTTTCCCCTCTCTCCTCCTGGGCCTCAGGCCTGGCAGTTCCCTTCAGCTCCTTCAGTTCCCTGTTAACCCTTCAGTCAAGCTGCTTATTTGGAAGGATACAGGCCCAAGTGAGAGGGTCCAGCTGTGGAATGGGGAGGGACTCAGCCAAGTCTGTGTTGGCATCTGCTGTGAATACAGCTTCAGCAAATCCAGGCACGTGTCTGGCCACAGGCTCCTTGAAAGTTAAAGATTCACCCAGGATTGACCAAGTTCGTGTTTTGGTCAATAAGACTTGCTCCAAGCAGGTTGCTGAGTGTTGGGAGGAAAAAAGAGCCCAGATGAGGGCCCTGCCTTCCAGGAGCTTCCAGTCTAGTTAGCTGAGGAGGTGAGGCCCACACACAGCCTCACAGGAAAGAGTCGGGGACAAAGACAGACAGAACTTGGGGTGCCAGGCCTGTAAGGGGTCAGGCATTGCTACCTCTGGAGCTTTGGGCACATGGCCTGTGTGATGGTAAGGTGCAGATCAGGGATTCAGTTGCAGATGGGAAGCAAGGGCAAGAGGCAGTGAGTTCAGGGTCCTACCGCTGAGCTCACCAAGGGCTCTGCACTTGTCAAGGCTCTGCATGGTTGCACCCACATCCCATCACCAAGGCCGGGTTGAGGAGCCTGGCTGAGAGGCAGCGCTAGTAAGCTGGGCAGCCAGACATGGAGTGAACAGCCGCAGGATGGCAGGAGGTCCTGTAGCGGCAGGGCTGCTCGAAGTTTCCTCACGTGGAGGCTGCATCTCAGTGCATCCAGAGCAAGCTCTCCTTCTAGTTCCTTAACAACTAGCAACTGAATTGACTGAGATGCTAGGAAATTGTCTGAAAATCTTGATGAATAAGACCTGCAGTGTGACCAGAGCCTTCTCTGCAGGCTCTGAAAGTTGCACCTGTGAGCATATGATGCTCTGGGCACACTGGGACAAATCATGGCATGGTGACCACTCAGGCCACCTGAACTTTCTACCACCATCCCTTGGCTCCTCAGCAGGGAGCCAGCTTGAGTCCCAGGGCAGACAACAGGAGACACGATTTGTGCTGGCCATGGACTCACACAGATGGTGATCCAGCCAGCGTGAGCCCTGCTTATAGATGCAGAACTGAAGAGCACTTGGAATTTCTTTTGTATTGTTTTGTTTTTTTTTTTTTGAGTTGGAGTCTCACTCTGTTGCCCAGACTGGAGTGCAGTGGCTGCTCCCGGCCACCGCAGCCTCGACCTGCTGGGCTCTGGCGATCCTTCCGCCTCAGCCTTCCGAATAACTGGAACTACAGGCTTGCGCTACCACACCCAGCTTTTTTATTTTTTATTTTTATTGTAGAGATGAGGTCTCGCCAAGTTGCCCAGGTGGGTCTCCAACCCGTGAGCTCAGGCAATCCACTCACCTTGGCCTCCCAAAGTGCGGGATTACAGGCTGAGCCACTGAGCCCGGCTCACTTGGAATTTCTTCTGTGACTGAGTTATACATACCGTGGGCCTGATTCTTTCTGGAAAATGCCAGAACAATGGTGTGGCCTCCTGCAGTGGAACCTTGTAGTTCTGTAACTCTGGGGAAGCAGAGAAGGGGAAGAATATTTTCCTGAGCCCTGGCATCTGTACATGTAGTTTGGGGCAGAGAGAGAAGAAGTCATGAGTAAGGTGAGTTAATGTTTCCCCCAGAGGATGATTCTTGGAGCAAAGAGGGTTTGGACTTGGAAGGAAGTGATGAGCAGAAAGGGGTGTGTGGGTATCTGCGGGGGAACCTCAAGCCCTCCTCTACAGTCTCCATGACTCCCATCCTCTCTCTTGACTCTACAAAAAACACCGGCAGAAAATCCCCAGGCTGGTTCACTAGTCACCCCTCCTTATCGCTGACAGTCTCTGGCTCACATTCACTCCCGGCGCTGACTCACAGGCTGCCTTAAAAGCGGCGGTTTTGCATCTTGGGAAGATGGTTTTATAGCAGCAGGCCCGCTCTCTGGGTATGGCCCAGGCACTGTTGGAGTTGGTGTGTCCGTGACAGCAATAACAACATCTGAAGCCAAAGTCCATGGCCCGGGTTAACAGCTATTTAGGGCAAGGGCCCGGTTCCATTTTCAGATCCCCCTCCCCCAACAATTAGGATACTTGGACAATGTTTAAATGGTAACACCGTAAAGATTAACTTTCTGTTTTGTTATTTTTTAAAAAACAGTATTTCCAGGCTTCACATTTCCGAACTGAAGCTGCCCTGCCATCCAGTCTCATGCACCCTTCCTTCTCTTCATCTCTCTTACTGGAAAGGGTGGAAGAGAGCCAGAGAAATCAAAAGAATGGGAAGGGAGGAGGAGATGGTGTCTGAGGACACTGTCTGCTGGAGGGGAAGCAGGACCTCCATGCGAAACACACGTGGGCTTCTGTGAGAGGTCAGAAATGGAAATGCCGTTTCAGGCACATACATAGGAGGGAGGTGAAAGGTGGGTGCAGGAGCCTCAGCAGGTTGGGAATGCAGAGGGCTGGAACTGAGCTGTGGAACAGACACGTGCGGTGGGAGAGGAGGAGGTAGCAGAGAGAGTCACACAGCTCTTATCTTGCTTAGCACCAGTGTCACTCAAAGGCAAACCCACAACCTAGAGTTTACTTTGGAACAAAGGGTTGGGGGGGTCTCCGGGCGTATACATATACGTTGACGTTCGGAAAATACACATTCTTCTTGAAGTCAAAAGCTATTATTCTTTGATAATTCATTCATTTCTTTTGCAGTTGAAGAAAACATGAGCATTTAGAGCCAACTTCTTTCAGCAAATTTGAACATAATAAATAATATTCATTTTTAAGACAGTTTCAGAATTTCTGAGAATTAAATGTTTTTCATGTGTAACTTCGTACATGATAAATTTGAACTCAAAACAACATAAAATGCTCTCCCACGTGATAAGACTGAAATATTATTTTCGAGCAGAGCCTTGACAGCCTTTCGATTATTTTGGGAAGTCTGTAGTCTTGAAATTACACCATACAAGATCATGCACTGATATGGAACTGTTTGTGGAAAGTTGTATGTAAGAACTGTGTGTTTTCTGGCATCATGAAGCAAACCCTTGTTTATCTAGAATGAAAGAGAAGAGATGGAGTACATGGTACATGGTCTCAGTTAAGTGCCAACATCCCAGATCGTCTAAGGAGACTGAGAGCTATGTTACTGAGTCCGTTGGAGTCTCATGGCATTTTCAGGTTTTCATTAGCTAGTGCTCTACCTTCCATGTCACGGGCTCACAAATGAGGATGGTGCTGATGATGCCATCAGTCCTTTCTCAGAGAAGTGCCCTAGAGATAAAGCTCCAGTTGGCTGTGCAGAGCTGCAGGCCTGATCCAGACTCAAGTACTACTTTGAGGGCAGGGACCCACCCTGGGGTGCTGTTGACATCGAGATGGAATGGCTTCCCACGAGGTGGAAGTGTCTCATCACGGCAGAGTGTTTAATATCCAGTCCCCTCACTGGAAATGTGCAACACTCCCCAATCATTGGGATCACCATGGCACCATGACACCTCCTACATGACCAAGCACTCTCTGAAAGGTACTGCTTCCTCTTGTCAGTTGGTACTCACTGGCAGATTATCTCTTTGGGTCTGAAGATGCTAGCTTTGGGAACCTCACAGTTTAGAAAACCGCCTAACCGGAGTTCTACTGACCTCACTTAACCCTAATCCACCAACTGCTTCTGCCTTGGCAAGCTACTTTTGTCCTTTTTTGGTCGTTAGGCAGAATACCTTGGGATATTGTTCATGACCACCATCCACTCCGGACTTTCCTACCAAATCACATGCAGGTGCTATCTATCTGATGCATTAGAATTAAGGCTTTGGGTTATTCATGAGGAAGGAAAAGTTCCAGAAGTTCAGGAACTTGAGAAGTGAGTGGAGCCCAAGATGTGGGGGCAGCGCTCCTCTGTAGGGCAGCATGCAGCTTCCGACGCTTTCTTCTGGGTACAAGTGCTGGGGAGGAGGATCCCGCAGCCCATGCACCCACTTCTGCAATTGCTCTCTCATCTGAAGAGCTCACAAGGAAGCCTCTCAGCGCCTCCCCAGACACCTCCTCCCTGACCCTGCCTGCTCCCCACTGTGTCCTTCACTTCCTGTAGTCTGGGGCCCTCAATGGTGGAAACGTTTGTAGCTGGGCTCTAGTGTTTTGAGGGAAAACACTTGAAGGAATTTTAGGAGGGTTTCAGTGTGGGGAAGACCTGGGAATTCCCCGTACATTTCTGCTATTCTAAGAGCATTACTAAGCTATACGTAGTCCCCCAAATATTTACAAGGCTACAGTGTCTCTTCCCTGTTTCTGGAAAGGACAAAGCTGCCCAGTGGCTGACCATTCTATTGTCAAGTACACCAGATCAGAGAGCCAGTCTGGGCAGCTGCCAGTCTGCTTCAGGGTGGCTTGTCATTGCTTCTGGTAACTACAGGTTCTGCTGCTTGTCACTCGCAGGCCGAAAGAAACAATCACAAGATGTAGTTGAAGGAGGGGACCTTATTCCAGAAGCCAGCAGATGGGTAAATGACTGGGCCCATGCCTCAAAGAAACCATTTCAAAATTCTAGGTTAAGCCGGGCTCGGCAGCTCAGCCTTTAATCCCGCTCCTTTGGGAGGCTGAGGTGAGTGGATTGCCTGAGCCCGCGGGTTCGAGACCCACCTGGGCAGCGAGACCTCATCTCTACAATAAATCAAAAAATCAGTTGGGTGTGGTAGTGCACGCCTGTAGTTCCAGTTACTTGGAAGGCTGAGGCAGAAGGATCGCCGGAGCCCAGC
>NW_007260598.1:1318124-1326023 GCF_000164805.1 Carlito syrichta
CGGAATTACAGGCATGCGCTACCACGCCCGGTTGATTTTTTGATTTATTGTAGAGAGGAGGTCTCCCTGCCCAGGCGGGTCTCGAACCCGCGGGCTCAGGCAATCCACTCACCTCAGCCTCCCAAAGGCGCGGGATTACAGGCTGAGCCACTGAGCCCGGCTCGAGGACAGGGATTTTAAAGGAAAGAATGAGATGAGGAGCATCTGGGAGCCGCATGAACCTTGCTTCGATGGTGTTGTGAATTGCTGTTCACTGGGAGAGCAGGCCCATCTGGGTGTGGCCAGGCCATAGGCTATTTGCCTTCATGTGACCTCTAAACAGTGGAGTATTCTGCAGTGGGGCCTCCATACGCTGTCATTTCAAGTCAACCTCTGGAATTTCTCAAGCAGAATCTAATCTAATCTCTATTAGATTAGAAAGAAAAAGGCTTATAATCATTTCTCAAAAGCTGGAATGGAAATTCTTGGTCACACTTGCATGGAAGCAATACTTTATCTAAAATCAAGCTGCTACTCAGCCCTCAGGAATATTTGGACCACCCCAAGAAATGTGGAGGATTCTTGGAGGCCTCTAGAAATCTGGAGAAAGTCTCATAATGGTGAAGAAGTGCGCGGTTATGGGTATCTGGATTCAAGTCCTAACTCTACTCTACTTGCCGTGTGACTTTGGGCAAATTACCTAACCTTGCTTATCCTCATGATTCTCAGTTGTAAAATAGGAATGATAATTCCACTCATGATGGGGGTTGTAGAGAGGATTACAGGAAATCAAGTAAGTGAAAATTATTGCTACTTCCTGACGTGTACTAAGTACTCGATGCATTGTAATTGTTATGATGGTGACAAGTCATAAAAAAAGAAGAAAATAAAGGTTTGGTGGGGAAGGGAAAAGGGGAGAAGAGAGGAGACGCCAAAGATCTGAAAGCATTTTCCACAATTACAAATTCAATAACCACCAAATGATGTTATAGTTTTAGAGAAAAACAGGGGCACAGGAAAAAAGCTGAAGATTGTGGTGACGTGTGGAGCTAATCGCTTGAATGGCTTTAAGAAGTAGCTCTTGGAAAGTATTTGAATTAAGATCCCAGAACTCATAGCAGGCCTCCCTGCCCACCAAGAAAGTGAGTTAATCTGGATTCTTACAGATCAAAGAGATGTCTGAAATTCCTTAGGGACAACAAAGCGGCCCTATCCTGCTCCAGCCATTGAAGGACAGAGCCTCCAAAGCCCCCCATGAAACCAGATGACAAAGGGCCTGTCATTCTCTGCTGCCTTCTGATCAGCACAAAGAAATCTGGGTTTGCCTCTTCAGAGAGCAGAAGAGAAGCAGCCCAGCTTTCTGGTAGTGCTAGAGAGAGGTGTGAGTGCTGCGCTGGATTTTAACAACAACAACAAAAATCCTTGAGATTTTGTTAAATCCCTGTGGAAAGTCCTGCAGAAGGCGCATCTAAGGATTCTGAGAATTAATGCCAGACATGCAAGTGACTTCGAGGGATACAGGAGGGGCTGTGAGGCATGTAGGCCGTGCAGAGGGAGGTAGTGGGTCTTGGGTTGAAAGTCCACTGTGCCCACCCTCCTCCAGGGTCCCTGTCAGGATCCTCTCTCCCGTGAGGCCCATACTGAGAGCAATGATAATCACATATTCAGAGTAACAGTAGTCATTATAGTCATGTAATCCTGCCCAGTTGTTAGGCACAGTGACAGAAGATCAACATGTAACACATTTTTTTCTTTTCTTTTTCTTTTTGAGTTGGACTCTCACTCTGTTGCCCAGGCTGGAGTGCAGTGGCATGCTCCCGGCCACCGCAGCCTCAACCTGCTGGACTCAGGTAATCCTTCCACCTCAGCCTTCTGAGTAGCTGGAACTACAGACTTGTGCCACCACGCCGACTAATTTTTTGTGGTTTATTGTAGAGACTAGGTCTCACCAAGTTGTCCAGGCTGGTCTCAAACCTCCAGGCTCAGACAATCCTCTCGCCTTGGCCTCCCAAAGTGCTGGGATTACAGGCTGAGCCACCACACCTGGCCAACACATCTGTTTCTCAACAATCCGATCTAGAAACAACCCAAAAAACTTTACATGTATCACCTCTGATTCCTATAACGATTAAGACAGGTTTCATCATCCTTGCTTTACAGGCAAGGGAGGCTTAGAGAGGCTGTAGTGTACCCAAGGCCACATAGCCTGTTGCAGACAGAACTGACATTGGACCTGACCTTGTTAAAGGCAAGGGTCTTGGTGTGCACATCCTTTGCACCCCTCATGACACAGACCTCAGGCCACTGCTCTGCAGAAGGTCCTCAGCAAATGCTGACTCACTGCATAACAATTTATTTGTCATCTGCATCCCAGGTGGTAGCATGACGTGTGTCCATGTATCCATGTCCTGGGAGGGCGTACAGGGAATTTGGACGTGGCCTCTGAAAGGGCTCTGGCCACTGGCACCCACCGACCATGTGCTGCCAGCCTCTCATTGCATTCTTCCCCACCTCAGCATGCCACGATTTGGAGCTGGACTTGACCCCATCCAGGCCAATCCCCTTTATCTTGCAGATGTTCCCGTGTGTGAATCTATAGCTACATGGCCTCTTTGAGTGAGTTAGCCAGGTTCACATGGCTGGGAGTGGCAGGTCTGGGCATGAGGGCAGGGTTCCTCCTAAGCCTTCATCCAGTCCTTGTCCATTTTGCACCAGCAAAGCGGACCTGCGGGAATGTCAGCGCAGAAGGGGGCTCCCCCTTGCTTAGCCATTGTGGTGATGCTACCTTGCTACTGGACTGAGCTGGAGTGACGCGCATCACATGTTGCCTATCCTGGGGCACCCAGACATCATTTGATGCAGCCCAGGTGTACATGCTGGGCCGGAAGGCATTGGCCTGTCAGGACCACTTTGCCTGCCAGGAGTCAGGCCTCATCAGTGATTGACAATGTGGATCAAGGGAGAAGCTTGTTTTCAGAAAGCTTCATTCTGCATGCTCCCTTAAAGAGCCATCGTGGTGTTCACCTGAACAAGCGACAGATTTCTCTAGAGGACATTTGGCTTATTTTGCTTATTACAAATGCTAACTGCTATTCCTGTCGAAACATTCCAGAATGCCAATCTTTTTTTTTTTTTTTTTTACGACTTGATCCTCTCAGCTTTATTCTGGGATGTATGTTACAGACAACTCAACTCACAAACACGAAAACCAAGGCCATTCTGCAAGTTGTTTGAAAACTTGGCGTTCTGCACAGAATGATCTTTTAAAAAAAGGTTAACCCGAACCAAGATTCTCTTCTGAAATAAAATGGGATGTAGGTACAAGATGGCTCTGGGCCATGTCTAATCTGAAACTCCATGTGGCACAGACCGCAGTGCCAAGGTGGCCACAGCCACGACATCCAGCTCTCTCCAGGTAGGTATGCCAATCTTGGTTAATAACTTTAAAATATGAATATATGCAGTTGAAAATACTTTCGTTTTTCAAAATGGCTTCAAGATCTGTACCAGGTTTTACAAGTTCACTGCTGTTTCTTTCCTGGAGGACATTGTCATGCCCAATAAAACTGTTCTCTCACATCACCCTTTCCCTCAAAGTAGATAGGCAAACTCCTGGGCATGTATTACACAGAAGGCCCCATGGGAACCACAGAGAGCTGTGGAGCCTGGCCTCTGTATTCAGAGGCTCACGACTTAGTTGCAACAAGATGAAAGTGGCTGGCAAGTACTGGCTACTCCCTTTGTGCCAGGCACTGTGTGGGCGCTTTGCATGGCCATCTCACTCCTCCTAATGTACTTAGTGAGATGGGACTTGTGTGGGAGAGACCAAGAGGCACAGAGAGGGTCTCAGGTCTTGCCCAAGGCACAACTACTGTGAGTGGTAGAGCTGGTCTGTGCACCTAGCTATCTAACTGCACGCTCACCTTACTGTCACGTGCTATATTCATAATAGTAAGTGTCAGTGCTGTGTGACGGTCAATGCTGTGTGGTGTGTGTTGGTTCCCCAGCAAGGGGGCCAGCTCCTGGTGGATTCCCAGTATCTTCCTTCTTAAGTTTCCAACAGCACCAGCAGTGCTAGGCTCATGGCTGACTGTTTCTTGATTGATTGCACCAGGGAGGGGAGATGTGTTGTCTTGTGGTGGCCTGAGAATTGAGATGGACCTTATAGGAATCAATCCCCAGTGCTAGGAGGAGATCAAGCCCAGGAACATATCTCAGGACAGGCCTTGGCAAGCCTCAGTGAGGCTTCCTCATTCAAAGCCACCAGGAAGTGTCATGGAGGCATCATTATGTCCCATTGACCTGCTGTCCTGGAGAGTCAACTTCAAGTTCAGGCATCAGGAGCACTCACACGGGGTCTTTACTTAGGAACTATGTGATAGTGTTGAGAAGAGAGAACTTGGAGCTGGGCCTGCCCTCAAATGGTGACAGTGGAGCTTAGAGCTATAACACGGCCTTAGTACAGGCACCCGTTAAGATGTATGTGTGTATGTATATATGCGTGTTATCTGTCAGTCATTCACCATTTGCATATTTGAGTTCTACATATTGACAGTGAGCCATGGGCTCCATCCTACTTGTCCAGGAGCCGTGATCTGAACTCCATCTGCAGACACCCATGTGGAAATGTCATGCCACTGAGAGTTGGGTCGTAGAGAGGCAGGAATCAAAGCAGTGGGTCCAGTTCAGTGGAGCCTGATATAGTCAGGGTCCCTCCTAGAATACACCATCTGTGACATTTAAAGCCATCTATGGCATTTCCCAGAAAACCTTTCATGTCCCAGGCAGAGAGGCCTGGAAAAAAACTCTTGTCTGTCCCCTCCCTCCCCTTCCACCTTAGTGCTTCCTTTTCCATGAATAAAAGGGCGCTACCTGTGTGAGCTGGCCGGGCCACTCTGCCGCCAAAGAATCTGGTGTCTGGCTCTGTTCCAGGCGACACCACGCCCAGGCTGCTGTCCTTCGCATTTATCTGTGGGGGACCAGCACACCCCTGGAGGCGAGGTGGGCTTGTTTGGCATGACTCACGCCAAGGAAGTGAAAAACCCAGACACATTTGGTTCACCAATTCCTCCCAGCTCTTAGCCCATGCTTACTAACACAGGCAGTGTGTGCCAACATTTAGAAACTTGAGGCTGTAACCGGGAGTCCCTGGGGACCAGCTGTCTGAGATCTGTGGGTAGCACATATGGCTTGGTGATCTGGTCTTCATTCCAAGTGCCAACCACTTCTTTCTCTTCTTTTTCCCAGTTCTTCTTTAACTCATTAAGGAATTTTTTCAGTAGGATTAGATAAAATGAACTCCTCAGACTTGTTCCCAAGCCCAGATTCAACTAGAATTTTTCAACATCTTCCTGGTTCCTTGCCACATACAAAAAATAAATATCATAAAGTTTATCACGCTGTGGAAGCCACGTCTAGGGTAAGCCTTGTAGAAACAGCCTTGACAGGAGCCCTGGATTTTCTGGTCACAGTTCTAAAGGCAGGACAGCATGCAGTTCAGGGCCTGGCCCTCTGCCCTTGATGGCAGGCCCAGTTCCAAGCTTCCCTCACCTGAATCCTGCCTTGCAGTTCCTGAGACAGGAGTCCTACATTGGCTCACAAACCCTGAACTTAAAGTTGACTCCTCCAGTGCTAGGGAAAAATGGGATGCAGCAGTGCCCAAACTACCGATTCTTGGCAGTTTTGGACGGACAGAAAACATCCTCAACAAAGAGTCCTCTCCCATATCGCAGTCTTTGAAGAGCCCCTTCCAACTGGAGCATCCTTGGAGTGAGCTCAGCTTGGCTGAACATTGACTGAGGACCTATTAAGTACCACGCTGGTGCCAGGCACTGAAGAAGCAAGAATGAGTGTGCCCAGCTCCTGTCCTATAAGGTCTCAAAGGGCAAGCAAGCCTTGGGTTGATGATCTAACCCACAGACAATGATCAGAGCCCACTGCTGACATAAATCGCTCATGAGAGTCTGCTTTTCTCAGGGATGGAGGCTTGATGAAATCTTAAAGAGGCTCCTTTCCCTAGCATTTCCTCTTTCTTCCCGATATGTCCTACCCACTGGGATTTAAGTGGGCAGCTAAGCAGACACAAAGTGTGTTGAATGAGTGGGTTATCTAGTGGACAACTGCTCTCATCGTCCCATGGGGACGTGGGAAAGATGACACAGAACTTGCCTAGCACCCCGCAGCAGGACGAGGAGACTGAAGGACGTGAGGGTCACTGGTAGAGAGCGTGAGCTCCCCAGCCATCTGACCTGCCCTGCCTGCAGGCCCAGCACTTTTCTGAGGACAGAGAAATCCCTCTGGCAGAGAGCAGCAGAACCGCAGGGCAGCAGAAGGGTGACTGCTGGCAGGTCTGGTGAGGCATGAAAGGTTGGCGTATCCACCTAAGCCCACAGAGCAGGTCAGCTCGAGGAGGCCAGCCTCCTGTGGGTTACAGGGGTGCAGCAGGCCATGCAGCAGGCCCTGACCCAGGGAAGAAGGATGAGGACTCAGGATGGGACATCAGCTTCTCCTCTTCCCACCAGCTGAAGTGAAGAAGGGCTGACAGAGGTGCTGTTCCAGGCAGCTCTCTCTCGAGAAGTTTCCTTCTGAAAATATGCAAGCACTCAGGGAAATGGTTTTGTTTTGTTTGGATGGTTTGGTTTGGTTGGAGTTGGAGTATCACTCTGTTGCCCAGACTGGAGTGCAGTGGCACACTCCTAGCCACTACAGCCTCAACCTGCTGGGCTCTGGCGATCCTTCCACCTCAGCCATCCAAGTAGCCAGGACTACAGGTGCACGCTACCACACCCGGCTAATTTTTTCTTTGTTTTATTGTAGAGACGAGGTCTTGCCAAGTTACTCAGGTGGGTCTTGAACCCGTTGGCTCAGGCAGTCCACTCACCTTGGCCTCCCAAAGTGCTGGGATTACAGACTGAGCCACCAAGCCCAGCTAGGGAAATGGATTGAATTAACTTTACATACACACAGCAAAGTTTCCTCAGTCCGTGGACAGCCTTGGCACAGGCTCAGAGCGTCGCCAGGGCATGTATTAACGTACACGTAGGTTTAGCTGAGCAGGGACAGGTGCTGGGGGAAATACCTTCTGGGTTCCTGCTTTTCAGCCCCACAGCAATGTTTTCTGTGATTGGGCCCGTCTTGGGCCTCCTGGTGCTTGCTCCACACTCCGAGTGTCTATGCTCACGTGTACCTGGGGTGGAAGTTTCTATGAGCTAGACATTGTCTGTGGAAGTCCTGCTTGGCTACATGGAGCCAGCTCTCTGGAGCAGCTGTGAACCTTTCTGCGTGTCTTGGCCACCCAGATTCAACAGTGCTGAGGACAGTCCTGAGGCTGCACTGGGGTCTAGACATGGGCCAAGTTCAGGCTGGAAATTACTCTCCCTGGCTCCTAGGTGCCAAAGAGTTGGTTTGCACTGTGAGCTGTTCATTAGCATCAGAAGAAGTCAGCCCAGGCTCTGGCGGGAAGGGAGGGCGTGTGTCTGTCTAAATAGTTTGGCGCTTGGTCAGCTGCTCGCCTGTCAGTGAAGTCCTCCATGCCCCTCGCCACAGCCCAGGGCTGGGAGGGGGCTTAGGTTCGAGCTGGCAGCAACCAACTGCACTGCAGGGAAGCTTCCAATCAGAGTCCCCTTGGTCCTCATGCCCAGAGTGGATTGAAGCCACCAAGGTGGCTTCAACACCCTCCATTTCCAACTGCACCACACCTGAGATTTTTTTTTTTTTTTTGAGTTGGAGTCTCACTCTGTCGCCCAGACCGGAGTGCAGTGGCCGCTCCCGGCCACCGCAGCCTCGACCTGCTGGGCTCCAGTGATCCTTCCACCTCAGCCTTCCAAATGGCCGGAACTACAGGCATGCGCTACCACGCCCGGCTGATTTTTTGATTTATTGTATAGATGAGGTCTCGCTGCCCAGGCGGGTCTCGAATCC
>NW_007260598.1:1326043-1336008 GCF_000164805.1 Carlito syrichta
ATCCACTCACCTCGGCCTCCCAAAGGCGCAGGATTACAGGCTGAGCCACCAAGCCCGGCACACCTGAGATTTTTAGCTAGCAGAGAGCAGAGGGCGGTAGAGAAGGCCAGCGTTTCCCTTCCTGGTGAAGCGATCACTCTGGTTTGGCCCCAGATCCCAGATGAGTGAGTCTCCAGCGCAGTGGTGGGAGCCACTCTTTCCAGCCCTGGCCTCCCGGGCCCGCCCCACTCCTTCTTGCTTTTCATCTTCAGGCAAACATAGCCCTCTGGGTTGAGGAGGGAGCAGCAGATGGCCAGAAAAAATGGTAATTCTCCAAAGATCTTTGTAAGAGAGAAGTCAGAGCTGAAGGCCCGTTCTGTATCAGATGAGGGGCCGACACTTAGCTGTGGCTGCTGCCGGGGGTTCAGGCCCCTTGCAGGAACTGGCTGGGCGGGCTGACAGGTCTATTTTTAAGTGGTGCAGGAGTTTTCTGGAGAGAATTTGCCCTGGGTAGAGAGCCAAGCATCAGGAGCCATGCCAGGAGTACAGCGTCAGGTGTCAGGGCAAGCAGTGGCTCTGACCTTAGCTGGTTGAATCTGTTCTGCATCAGGCCACTTGGGCACGTCATCTGGGGCACAGGAGAGAAAGGGTTGCCAGGAAAAATGTACCTAAAGCAAAATGTTCTTTTAAAACCCCAGCTTTGTCCTGACGCTCACTAGCTGAATGACTCTGGACAGGTGACCAGCCTGTCTGCCTGGGACCCGCCCTCTGTTGAAGGGGGAGCCCGTGGTTCCTACCTCAGAGGTCGCCATACTCACAGGAGTTAGCATGTAGACTGCTTAGAACAGTGTCTGTTTCATAAATGAAACCCAAAGCATCTATAAGACTTAAGGGCACAGGAAACACTACCTTGGGACCCTTCCGCAGCACACGAGGAGGGGAAGGAAGCAGTCCCAAGGGGGCTGCGTGGCAGAGAGCAGCACTGGCAGCCATGGCACCTTCTGGGGATGACCTGGGCTGGGGTGGGCCCTGGGAGAAAGCCCTGTCTGCTTGGCAAGAGGCCATTCCTGTTAACGGGGAGGCCTCATCTACCCCTACTTGCTGGTGAGGCCTCACACAGCTCCACTCAGGGCCCAAGCATTTCCTCAAAGCTGGCAGCTCAGAGAAAGGTGAGACCTGTCTCCTGGGAGGGCCCAAAGCAGGGTGGTTCGCTTCCCTGGCCCTGCCTGTTATTGTGTTAGCGTTCATGGCTAAGTCCATTGGGGCGACTGAAACAAGATGCCATAGACTGGGTCGCCTATAAACTACAAGGGTTTCTATTTCTCACAGGAATAGAGGCTGCTAAGCTCAAGATGAAGGCACTGGTGAGGGCCTGACTTCTG
The DNA here is from genome assembly GCF_000164805.1 of Carlito syrichta. Lineage (NCBI taxonomy): Eukaryota > Metazoa > Chordata > Mammalia > Primates > Tarsiidae > Carlito > Carlito syrichta. Next base: position 1,327,405 of record NW_007260598.1, read on the forward strand.
GTCCATTGACAGTGCCTACCTGCCGCGTGCTCACACAGTGGCAGAAGCGAATGAGTGGGCCTCCGTCATAGGTGCTACCCTCAGGGAGGAGACTCTGCCCTCATGACCAGTCACCTCCTCAAGGTTCTCACTTCCTTGCACCATCACCTTGGTGGTCAGGAATTTGCCACGTGAATGTCAGGGTGGGGAGGACACAAATACTCAGACCACAGCCTTTACAAAAATGCTTCTGTTCTTTTGTTTCCACTTCTGTGGGGCTGGGCTTCTCCACTTCTGAAGCCTAATCCTTATGACCTTGCTCATAGGAAGTTTCATTTCAAATCCTCTCCTTTACTAGTTAGAATAGCTGTTAAAACTGATAAGAAGATTGTAAGAAAAGCCATCACCACAAGATGAGATCTCTGAAAGCAGCTGGAGCAGGAAGCTGAATGGGAATGGGAGATCAGGCTGCTTTTGACGGCAAGTGTTAAGGGCCACTCATTTTAAAGAGGGGCCAGATCACCCGTACAAGGCTAGAAGGCCTCAGGACCACCCTGCCTGGGCCTCCAGGCTTTACCAGCTCCCTCTGTAACGTAAGCAGAGGACCAAGGGAGGGAGGGAAAGAGGACAGGTTCCAGTCAGCATGGCATTCACAGGAAGAAGCAACTTCCTTCCCAAGGCTGGGTACTAAAACTGGTGCAGCAGATGCTGGGGAAGCTGGGAGAGCTTTCAGGGGCCTGACTCATGTGCCAAGAGTCTGGAGGCACCCATGAGCTTTGAGGCTCACATCTGGAGATTTCTTAAGGCAGAAGCCCTAGAGCGTAGGCTGGGCAGAGGAAAGAGGTCATCATTTGTCTGTTGCTTAGCAATAAGCTGATAGGCCAAGTGGAGTCATGTCCCAGCCAAAGAGGGGATTAAAGGCACAGACCAGTGCCAGTCAAAAGGAGATACAGCTGTGCCCTAGGGGGCCTCAGGTAAGGCTATGGCTGGACATGGCCCAAAGAAAACCTTGCCTTCCATTGATGATGAGACCAGCACACTGCCAAAATGTCCAGTGTCATATAGGCCCCGACTGGACCAGTGTGACACTGGAGACATCTCCCCCACAGGCAGGTGCCCGTCATGTTAGAGGGTCCCTGCTCCGCCCCAGCCTAGAGCAACTTGGCCCGTGAGAGGGAAGATGAAAAGTCGGAGGGCAGACCCCAGACTTGACTTACTTCAGATCCCTAGCTGAGGTCTGATTTTCCCAAGGGGAGGAAGGAGGTGAGACCTACACTGGATATGAGCCTAGAGTTTTTAACCAAACTAGGCTGGACACTGAGCGTGATTAATAAGTTATGGAATATCCTTAAGATGTCATTACAAGATGGGCGATGTACTGATTATAGAAAAATAAAATCCTGTCATACTTGCTTCCCCTAGTTGAGATTCCTTGGCCTATTTTTTATAAGCATGAATTCTAGGGACTTTATGTTTTCCTCTTGAGATTAAATTTGGAGAAATTTAGAAAATGGAGCAGAAGTGGCTGTCTGGTTTAGAGCAGAGTTCTGAAAACTCTGAAACATCTTTTAGCACCTGGGGAGCCGTTTCTCTAAGATATGTTGGTGTATGGTGTGTATTTCTATTGCTGCTGTAGCAGATCACACCTTTATTATCCTGCATCTCTGTAGGTTGGAAGTCCAACATGGGTCTCACTAGGCTACAGTCGAGATGTCAGCAGGGTCACATTTCTCTATGTAGGCTCCAGGAGGGAATGTTTCCTTGCCCTTTCTAGTTTTCAGGGATACCCACATTCCTTGGCCTGTGGCTACTTCCTCCATCTTCAAAACCAGGAATGGTGTGTTGAGTCCTTCTCAACCCGACTCCATTAAGGACCCATGGATTACAAGGGGCCCAGCAAGGACCCATGAATTACAAGGGGCCCAACTGAATAATCCAGGGTAATCTCCCAATCTGGAAGTCAGTTGGTTAGCACCTTCAATTTTATCTGCAATCATAATTTCCTATTCCCATGCAACCTAACATATTCATGGGTTCTAGGGATCAGGATGTGGACAACTTTGGGGATCCATTATTCTCCTACTGCATATACCTTATGTATTGCTGAATTCAGTTTAATTAATAAAAATGAATATGACCCTCACAGCACATCAGCCATGATCCGATCACACTCCATCCCCTTGCTTTCTGGGAGCAGGGAAAGCCAGGGCTGCTGAGAACTAGAAAGGGTTGCAACCAAGAGACTAGGGACTGACAAAACCCTTCAATCTTCTTAGGTTCCAGGCAGAAGACGTGTGCCCTGCCGTCAAGCCATCACCCTGGAGCCAGGAGCTCCGATGCCCCCGAGCTGTCACCCTGGCCTCCCACAGGTTCTGCGGACACCAGAATTTACCCTTCCCCCGATAAGCATCTCATCAGCACTGCAGGGACCTGGATTTCAAAACCCTCCATGGCGATGGCCACTTTCAAGGGCTGCAAAGCTGCTGACTTAGGCAACAGGGAAGGTGGAGTGTCGCTGGGTTCCTGAACGTTGAGGTCATCTCTGAGGTGGAATCTTCTGATGAAATGCTGCATTTGCAGGGGTGCTGCAGCCTGTGTCGGAAGGAGAACTGAAGCCAACCCCCCACAGCCCACCTTCAGGGAGGTTCTGGGCAACAAGGAGATGATGAAGACCAGGACCCTCCCTCTTAGCTGCGTTCCCGGGGTGAGAGGTGCATGTGGGGACTCCTGAAACTTCCTGTATCTTGCCACAGAGATGTCCCCCCTCAGTTCCTGCACAGGGTGCACTAACAATTGTCTGACCACCAGATTTGGAAATGGGATTCCAGCCACCCCTCAGGGCTGGCCAGGGTTTGCTGGGCCTGGTGGTGTCCTGGGGTGTTGAGGAAGTGGGAAGTGGGAAGAACAAGGAAGTCTTCCTCGCGCTGGGGCACCCTGGGTTCCAGGAGTTCTCACCTAAGGGGCCCCAGTGGGGTAGACTGGCCCTGGGGCAGGGGCAGGACTGATGTTTGGCCCTGCATGGCCCCTGGACACCTGCATGCATTCCCAGAGTGCTCCCCAAGTCCTGTCATGGCAACTCTTTTGCAGAATCTTTCCTATACAACAGCCTGCTGGGCAGAACAAGCTGACCTGTGAAGCCCAAACCTCAGGCTATTGGGGACACAGACACTTATTTACCCTCCTGGAGCATGAGCAGGGCCCATGGTGCCCTGGAAACACAGTACTACTGGAACCTTGGTGTGGCTGTCCCCCAGGAATACTCGTCCCCTTAAGATGAGGCCGCCTTCCCCCAAGGGTGGACTGAGGGCCTTCTGAAGCACACAAATCCATTCTCTAAGAACTTGTTAAAAAATAGTGAGCATTACTACTTTCATCTCCTGCATTTTTAGACATTTGAATAGCAAAGCCATGCCGATTATAGCCAAGTAAGACCACCACGCTCCCGACTCACATGAGCTGTTCCCAGTGTTGGCATGTTCTGGTGGAGTTGCAGGCTGACACACAATTCTGCCACCATTATTTCAGGGATGTGTGCATAGGGAGGTTTCCCACCCAGAAGATACCCTAAACTGAGTCAGAAAGCCTGGCGGTCGACCCCAGTCGCTTCCCTTCACAGACATGACCTTGAGCCTCAGTTTCTTCTGCCAGGTTGGGAGAGTGATGTAGCCCTGCCTACCTGGGAGGGGAACCGTGAGAACTCAGTGAGACAAGACCAGTGGCTGCGCGGCAAAAGCCTTGGACAGTGGTCAGGAGTCCCCAGGCAATGATAGCAGCATGTGCACCCAATTGCCCCCAAGCACAGCAGCCAAGATACGCCCTCAGCAGAGGACAGAACACCCACCATGTGCCAGGACAAAGCAAGGGGCAGAGGCCAGAGCTGTGTGGGAGGCCAGCTTGGCCCTGAACTCCCTCCTGGCCTCAGTGAGAGCCTTGTACAAGGCAGGGCCAGGGCTGGGCTCGGTGGCTCAGCCTGTAATCCCGCGCCTTTGGGAGGCTGAGGTGAGTGGATTGCCTGAGCCCACGGGTTCGGGCCCCGCCTGGGCAGCGAGACCTCATCTCTACAATAAATCAAAAAATCAGCCGGGCGTGGTAGCGCATGCCTGTAATTCCGGCTACTCGGAAGGCTGAGGTGGAAGGATCACCGGAGCCCAGCAGGTCGAGGCTGCGGTGGCCAGGAGCAGCCACTGCACTCCAGTCTGGGTGACAGAGTGAGACTCCAACTCAAAAAAAAAAAAAACAAGGCAGGGCCAGGATCCCCTGCAGGGGCATATTTCCAGCAGAGGAGTCCCTTAGAGAACCACACCACGGGGTCTCCCCACTCATAGCCTGCCTCCTGACCCAGCCTGGGGCTCCAGGTGACAAGAGCTGCTGGCAGTCGCAGAAACTGTCCTGAGCCACTCCGAGCCTGACCCTTAGCACTGCTCCTTCTTGAGCACAAAAGTGCTGACTTCATGGGCCCCGCTCCTTCCTGGGACTCTGTCCTCACTCCCCTACAGGTGTTTCCAGCACAGTAGGAATTCCCGGCAACTCTGCGTCCGGACAGCAGACTGCTACTTCCCAGAAGACCGTTGTCCCTGAATGATGTTTCGTGATGTCAGAGGCTTATGTTGAAGGTGAAAACAGAAACCATTTCCACTTACACAGCTTCCTGCAATGTTAACATGACTTTGCTATTCCAGAAAACACTTGCTCGGGAAGATAGAAGTTGAAATAACACTTTGCTTGCCTCAGGAACCTCCCCCTTAAAAACCATTTAAATGAACACGTGACTGTTCGACCCTTCAATAATTAACATCAAAACCATGTACTTTCTAAGTCTCTTTGCCTCACCCCAAAGCCCTTGCCTTCGTGTGCCCACCAGGTTTTAACTGCAGCACTGTGGTCATCTCCCAATTCTAATCAGGCCCTGCACAGAAACACCTGCTTTAAACCAGATCCTCAAGTCCCAAAGCCTCTCGCCTTTGAGATGCTACTGAGACTCTGTTAAGGTATGAGCTCCCTTTTTGTGACAAGTAAGCAACTCCATTTGACTTTTCAACAGGTAGTGGCGTGGTGCTTTTGGACAGCTAGAATCCGGCAACGGATGTGCTAAGAAACAGCATCTGTCTTCTGGGTTTGCTAGGAGAGCCACTGCCTTTCCAGAAAGACTCGGTTTCCCTTTTCTCTTATATATTCTTTTCTCTTTTGCACAACTCATGGCATTATGGTGCATTTGGGGTCTTCCTGGACACCATCTTCAGTCCTCTGTGGAAGAAGGAAAGGTATGGCAGCTGATGCTGTGGGTGTCCCCGCCGTAGCCTCTGGGCCACAAGTCCTGCCTCCCACCAGTAGCCGGGATCTGCATGTGTGCCCCATGTGTTCTCCCCTCTCTGGACCAGGAATGGGGAAGGCTGCAGAGTCTTTGTTTCAGCTACCCAGAGGCGCTGAGGAGCTGACACATCCCCAGCGTGGGCACTCAGTCAAGGGCTCAGGAATTTGTAGATAAATACCCCAGTTTCCTCTTCCTCAGAAGTTTTTGCCAAAAGTTTTCAGTCAGGAGTTTGCATCTTTTTCCAGAATTTCCCCCAGGACTGAGCTCCTGCGGCTCGTTGTGGAGCAGACTTTGTAGGAACCCCGACAGGCTTTCTCTCCCTCTCCAGAGTCCTTTCCCACCTCCCAACAAGTGCTGCCTGCCCTGTCCAAATACTTTTTTTTGAGTTGGAGTCTCACTCTGTCACCCAGGTTCACAGCCACCCCAGTGTTGACCTGCTGGGCTCAGCCGATCCTTCCACCTCAGTCTTTCAAGTAGCCGGAACTACAGGTGCACGCAACCACACCCGGCTAATTTTTTATTTATTGTAGAGACGAAGTCTCACCAAATTGCCCAGGCTGACCTCGAACCCGCGGGTTCAGGCAATCAACTCGCCTCAGCCTCCCAAAGTGCTGGGATTACAGGCTGAGCCACCAAGCCCGGCCTCAAATACCCTATCTTTATTGAATCTTTGTCTCAAGATCTGCTTCTAGGCGAAGCCAAGCTAAAAGGAATATATGGAAAAATAAATATGTGAGCAGAAGCCAGTAAAACGTCTTACATACTACTAATATTCAAATAATGTTTGTTTCATTAAAGAGAGACAACAATACAAAGTGTCTTCTCAGTGGTTAGCGCAGAGCTGAGCACACCGAAGTTCAGTACACGCTTGGAGCCCAGTCAAACACAGGGTGGATGATCACCCAGTGGGTATATGATGGGGGGCTTGGAGAATCTCTAAGCGGTCAGCCCACGCTTGGAGGTCTGCTACACTCAGAGTTCCATGGGCCTGCCGGTTGCTGTGCTGGAGGTGTGACCCTTCTGGGTGCTTAGGGCTACTTGGAATTTTCAGTTAGTTGCTCTCATTTCCCTGTTGAATTTCCCTTGACCACACAAAACTTATTTTAAACACCCTCATTGATACATAACATATAACATGATAATACTCACCATCGTATGGCATAAAATTCAGTGATTTTTAGTATCTTCACAGACTTGTACAACTATTATCACCATCCAACTCCAGAATATTCACCCTCAAAAGAAACCTGTTCTCATTAATAGTCAGCCACTCTTCATTCCTGGTCCCCCCTCACCCCGCCCCCAGGTCTGTCAAACACTAACTGATTTTCTGTTTCTGTGGGTTCACCTACTATCGATATTTCATATGAATGGAATCATACAATATGTGATCTTTTGTGACTGGAGCCTTTCACTTGACATAAAGTTTCTGTGTGGACAAGTCTTCATTTCTCTTGCCTCTATATCTAGGAGTAAAATGGTTGGGTTATATGGTAACTCTAATGTGGAACCTTTTGAGGAACTGCCAGACCATTTTTTAAAGTACCGGCATCATTTACATTCCCACCAGCAGGGAAGGCGGGTTCACATGTCTTCATGTCACCAGCACTTGCTATTGTCTCTCTTTTTTATTGTAGCCATCTCAGTGGCTGTAAAGTGGCATCTCATGGCAGTTTTGATTTGCTTTCTCCTGATGATGTTGAGCATCATTTCATGTGCTTAGTGAACATTTGTATATCTTCTTTGAAGAAATGTCTGTTAAGATTTTTTGCCCATTTTAAAATCGTGTTAGTTGTCTTTTTTATTGTTGAGTTCTAACAGTTCTTTAACTACTCTGGATACTTGGCCCTTATCAGATACATGATCTGTAAATATTTTCTCCCATTCCACTGGTTGTCTTTTCACCTTCCTCATAGTGTCCTTTGAGACACAAGAATTTTCATTTTTGGTGAAGTTCAACTTGCCCATTTTTGTCTTTGGTTGCTTCTGCTTCTGGTGACATATCTAAGAAACCATTGCCAAATCCAAGGTCTTGAAGAATTACCCCTAGAATTCCTTATAAGAGTTTTATGGTGTTATCTTTTATATCTTGGTCTTCAGTTGCTTTCAAGTTAGTTTTTGTACATGGAGTGAGGTAGAAGTTTAACTTCATTCTTTTCCATGTGGATATCCACTTATCCCAGAACTCTTTGTTTAAAACGATAATTCTTTCTCCCAATGAATTGTCTTGGCATCCTTGTCAAAATCAATTGACCATGAATGTAAAGGTTTATTTCTATACTCTCAATTCTATTTCATTGGTCTATATGTCTGCCCTTATACCTGTACCACACTGTCTTGATGACTGTAAATTTGCAGTAAGTTTTGAAATTGGGAAATGTGAGTCCCCTAACTTTGTTTTTCTTTTTTTGAGTTGGAGTCTCACTCCGTCGCCCAGGCTGGAGTGCAGTGGCACACTCAGGACTACCCCAGCATCAACCTGTTGGGCTTCAGGATCCTTTAGCCTCAGCCTTCCAAGCAGCCAGCTGGAACTATAGGCATATACTACCACGCCCAGCTAATTTTTAGATTTATTATAGAGATGAGATCTCACCAAGTTGTCCAGGCTGGTCTCAAACTCACAGGCTCAGGCAATCCACTTGCCTCGGTTTCCCAAAGTGCTGGAATTACAGGCAGAGCCACCGAGTCTGGCCTGTTTTTCATTTTAAAGTTTGTTTTGACTATTCTGGATATTTTGCATTTCCATGTAAATTTTAGTGTCAGTGTGTCAACTTTTACACACAAGCCAGCGAGGATTTTGATAGGGATTTTGTTGAAAATGCAGATCAGTTTGGGGAGTGTAGCCATCTTAACAATATCAAGTTATTCAGTCCACAAACACTGAATATCTTTTCACATATTTAGATCTTCTGTCATTTTCTTCAATAGTATTTTGTGAGTTTTAGTGTATAAACCTTGCATTTTTTTTTTTTTTTGAGTTGGAGTCTCACTCTGTCGCCCAGACTGGAGTGCAGTGGCCACTCCCGGCCACCGCAGCCTGGACCTGCTGGGCTCCAGCGATCCTTCCACCTCAGCCTTCCAAATAGCCGGAATTACAGGCGCGCGCTACCACGCCTGGCTAATTTTTTGATTTTATTGTAGAGATGAGGTCTTGCCTTCCCAGGCAGGTCTCGAACCCGCAGGCTCGGGCAATCCACTCACCTCAGCCTCCCAAAGGCGTGGGATTACAGGTTGAGAATAAATTTAACAAAATGAGCCGGGGTCGGTGGCTCAGCCTGTAATCCTGCGCCTTTGGGAGGCTGAGGTGAGTGGAT
>NW_007260598.1:1336295-1340622 GCF_000164805.1 Carlito syrichta
CCCTCCAGTCTGGGCGACAGAGTGAGACTCCAACTCAAAAAAAAAAAAAATTTATTCTAAAGTATTTTATTCTTTTTGATGGTATTGTAAATTAATTTGTTTCTTCATTTTATTTTTGATTGTTTATTGTTAGTGTATGGAAATACAATTGATTTTTGTATAATTCCACAAAATTTTAAAGTCTGGTTTTTTTTTAACTTCAAAATCAAGAATTATTATTTCTAAGAAATATTTTCTCCATCTTAAGTCAAGAGATCATTTGAGGCCTGCCAGAGAGCACCCTAAACTTGCTCCTGTTCTTGAGAGAAAATAGAAAACAAAAATTTTTGGTATTGGGAAGTAAAGTATATGGTTTGCTTTATCCTTAAGATAAGGTAGGTTTATAGAGAGTCATGAACTTAAAAAATGTCTGAGAAGTCCTTGAGTGTACAACACATATGAGTGTCAGATCTGGGTGAAACATTAAGCTAAAAAAGCTGGTGTTATAATGACATGTGCAGGAAGATATATATATTTTTAAAAAGCACATACAAATTCTCCCAGGGAAAATGGGTATATGCATTCCGCTACCAACCTTGGGCGTTGGTTATGAAATTTAGAGCTTGATCAAATGTTGCAATCATCCAGCCTTCTTCTCTGAATTTCTTTTTCAGATTAGAAAATATATTTTATTTAGAAAGTAAATTAGAGAGGAGAGAAAGAGGTGATTCACCTCCCCAAGGTAGGGAAGGGGGCCAAAGCTTAAGAAAGCATGGCCTGGCCACAGCTCAAAGAGCACCTGGCCACTCCATAGCTCAGCAAGGCAAAGGCCTCTCTGAATTTAAAAATAAGAAAACTAAATCCAAAAAGATGAAGGACTTGAGGTGCTATATAGGAGATAGGAGTATCTTGACAAAGATTGTTTAGTTTCTGTCAACCTCAGTTCTTTACCTGTAAGAGGGGAAAAAAATTATGTTTACCTTGGAGGGTGGTTGTAAGAAATCAGTTATTCAGTCAGTCAGAAGTCTTTCTTGGGCACCATGTACCAGGCACTGCACTTGGTGCTGGGCAGAGAGTAGAGAATAAAAGGGATAGAGTTAACCAGTTCATGACTATAAGAAGAGTGGATTCAGGATTCGGAGTGAATGAGATAGAGTTATACATTCTGTCCCATCACAAAGGGTTTTGGGACAAGTGGACATCCCTTGAAGCTGGATAGGGTGCAGGGCTTAGCATTGTATTTCTCTGACTCATGGCGTTTGCTTATTGTGAGTTCCAATTATATTTTCCTCAGGTGGGGGCCTTATTGTACTCATTTTAGAACCCTGAGTGCCAAGCTTAGGAGTGCCAAGTCCAGTGCCAGACACATGGCAGACTCTCATTAAGTGTTGGATTAAACAAATTTTCTTCAGTTTACCCCAAGGAAAAGGAAGACTTTCTTGGCATAAGGGAGGCATTGCTGAAGTGAGGAAGTGGAGCATTGCAGGAGGAGGTAATGATCAGTATGAAGGCTTGGCATGAGACCAGGTCTAGGTCCCAAGGGAAAAGTGAACATGTCATTTGAGCCAGAGTTTATTTTATTTCTTTTTTATTTTTCCCTTCTCCTCCCCTCTGTTTTATTTCTAAAAATGAAGCTGCTACTTGGAATGCTGAGGTGGAAGTGTCACCTAAGTCCAGCAGGTCGAGGATGCGGTGGCCGTGAGAGTGCCACTGCACTCCAGCCTGGATGACAAGAGTGAGAATCCAACTCAAAACAAACAAACAAGCAAAAGTGAATCTAATCTCTTGATAAAATGAAACAAAAAACTTTTTGAGTCCTTTCCCATCTAATCACTTCTACATGTGAATGTCTTTTTCCACAAAATAAATCAATTTAGTTAGGAAGACCAAGTTTTAAAATAGAAATAAATGCAATTTCTGTCAACATCACTCTGAGAGAAAAATAAAAACAATTCTTTGCATACCATCACAAGTGTGAGCCTGCCTAAACTGGGATGATAAGAACGATGAAGAAAATATGATTCAGGAGGGAATAATTTCAGGCCTCGGGGCACCACTGTAGAACTCTGCATGGGAGGACCCTTTACTCTTCCTGCTGGGTCTGCAACTACTTGAATTATGGAAGGGACAGAAAACAGAGCCAGCTTGGGACCAGGGAGCATGTGTCAGGCTTTATACAGAGCCAGCCAAGGGCCTAATGTCACCTTGCTTTATAAAATCAACCTGCTACAGACCTTGTGAATGAGACAGCAAAACAGTGTTGACACTGAAAACAATACTCAACTGGAAATCGAGAGGGCTGGATTAGAGATTTGGCTCTGCTTCTCATTGACTGTATCATCTCGATGGTGCTACCCCAACCCTCTGAATATCAGTTTCCTCGTTTTTACAATGAGAAGTTGAAATAGGTGAGGCGTGGCAAATACCAAAGCAATACTCCTTTATTATACTTCGCCCATGGCAGACATTATTAATCAATCGCCATCATTCTCCTCAACAAGCTGCCCAAGATTCCTTCACAGACCAGTGTTGCATAGAACCAACCCCAGTCATTTAGAACTGGAGTGCAAGATACAACTTATTTGCCACCTGTGACCAGCAGTTTAATAAGGCCTTTTTACTCTGATGTATGTGCTCCTAAATCATTTTCTGTAGGTTTGTCCAGGCTTCCCACTGCAGTCATCATGAAGCAGAAAATAGATGATCTCATACAGTCAAGAAATAATCCTCAGTGGCTCCATGTCAGTGTAAGCTGGTGAATACTATTATCTATGTAGAGTACTCTGGACACCGCTGTCACGCAGGAAGAGCTGCTGGAGGAAGGGAATCTACTGAACCCGGGCAAGGTCAAGGTGGAGGTTGGGTAACAGGGGAGACTTGAAAAAAGAATTTTGAATTATTTCCCTGAAATATAAATTTGTGTTTCTGTGCTAGAATTAATTCCATTCCATGCGAGAACTGTTCAGGCAACGTTGCCAGGAAATTAGCAGCTGTCCATCTGGATGAGTTTAGACAGGATTGTGTCACTCTCGCAAGGCAAGCAGGAATAGGCTTTGAAGTGGATGAAATGGGTCTCCCTCAGTTCTATTCGAGGAAACACAGCAGAGCACTCTTTGGACACAGCCAAAGTGGAGAATCTTTCCCTACATGATCTAATTTCCAGGGCCGGGTGGCCTGGAGTGTTCCCTGGGCCGCCATCCCTCAGCCTGGCTTGTTACTGCTTTCCCTGACAGCTGTTGCTTGGCTCCTGACCCTGAGCCCGGATGGCTGCTGGGTGCCTGGGAGTAGAGTGACAGCTGAGAAGGGAGGAAGAGGACACTCTAGAAGGAGGCCTGAAAAGCCAACGTACCTGAGAAAGCAGCCGGTGGAGCTGTGAGTCTGAGCTCTTAGACACACCTCGACCCTCATGAGAGCCTGCCCCACCCACCCCTCCTCGGTCCAGCATTGCTATTCTCTGAGCACTCCCGCAGTCTTGTGTTTGGCGAACTGTGTTTAGGGTCTCTCTCCCTTCTCCAGCGTGGTCTGTGGTAGTATGGATCTTTGTTTTGCTCATAGTTGTTTCTTCAGTACTTTCAACAGTCTCTGAACTTACAATGCATCCAGTGAGTATTTGTTAAATTACTATATCTAGTCTTTTTTTTTTTTTTAGTTTGGAAAATATAATTTATTTAAACAGCAAATTAGAGAGCAAGAAATGAGAGAGAGAGAGAGAGAGAGAGAAAGAGAGAGAGGAGATTTACCGCCTCAAGGTAGGGGAGGCGACCAAAGCCAGGAAACAAGGGGACGGCCAAAGCTCAAAGACCACATGCCAGAACAGAGTCTAGTAAGGCAATGGTGAATGACCACTTGAATGCTTTTAAATATTCCCCTTTGATGGGGGCAGGTCATTAAGGTGATTGGGTGGTGGTCTATTCCATGTCATTTCGAAGGGGCAGAGTTACTGAATCCACTCCTTTATTCAATATTTTGTTCACCCAGATAAGAAAATCTGTATTGAATCGCTGCCGCATGCCTAGAATTGCTTCCCAGGTTTGGGACTAGGAAGTCTGAAAAGCAAAGGAAAGAAAGTCCCCTGAGGATTGGAGGAAAAGGTAACATAAAAACAGGCTTCCTATGGATTACTTCATAGTTTAGCAAGTGTTGCCACGTTTATGGTTTATTTGTGTCTCAAATCAGCCTTTTGAGGTAAGTGTCCTTAACAAGTTTTTCAGAGGAAGAAATAGAGGTTCATGGACATGAAGTGACGCATCCAAAACCGCATAGCTACTGAGTAGTTAAAGCCTAGGCCTCCACAGAATACACGTGTTGTTTTGACAGCTAGCCTTGCCCCTTCCCCCAGCCCCACCCT
>NW_007260598.1:1340642-1343527 GCF_000164805.1 Carlito syrichta
CCCCCACCCCAGCCAAATGTTTCTCTAGTTATCTGCTTTCCAGAGAGGCAGAGCTATTCCATCAACCATGGTCCCACAGGAGCCCCTTAAAGAATAGAGCATCGTGTGAGTGATTGTGAGCTTTTTAAATCTGCCTAGGTTTGAGATCTGTGCTACTAATATAAAGTCCAAAATGCAAAGTAAGTCCATGATGATAAGAGAATAGACATGGAGAAGAAACATTCAAGTTGGAATGAGATGTCCCAAACAACTATGGTTTTGCGACCTTCCAGAACACCCTCGGTTGGATTCCCCGTGGATTTGTGATTTTATTTTCCAGGGAATCCCTGGTTTGCACTATAAGTGAAAATCAAATTGATTCTTTCTTTCTTTCTTTCTTTCTTTCTTTCTTTCTTTCTTTCTTTCTTTCTTCTTTCTTTTTTTGAGTTGGGGGTCTCACTTTGTCAGACTGGAGTACAGTGGCATGATCATGGTTCACTGCAGCCTCAAACTCCTGGGTTCAAGCAATCCTCTCACCTCAGCCTCCGGAGAAACTGGGACTATAGGAGTGTCACCATGCCCAGCTAATTATTTTGATTTTGATTTTTTATTTATTTTTTAATTTTTTAATTTTGATTTTCATTTTTTATTTTGAGTTGGAGTCTCACTCTGTCGCCCAGCCTGGAGTGCAGTCCCAAGTCCTCAGCCTCCCAAGGCACAGGATTACAGGCTGAGCCACCAAGCCCGGCTATTTTTATTTTTTATAGACAGAGACTTGCTATGTTGCCTATGCTGGTCTTAAACTCCTGGGCTCAGGCTGAGTGTGGTGGCTCACACCTATAATCCCAGCACTTTGGGATGCCAAGATTAGAGGATTGCCTGAGCCCACAGGTTTGAGATCAGCCTGGGCAACTTGGTGAAACCTCATCTCTACAATAAATCAAAAAGAAAGCATCCGGGCATGGTGGTGCATGCCTGTAGGTCTAGTTACTTGGAAGGCTGATGCAGAAGGATCACCTTAGCCCAGCAGGTGGAGGCTGCGGTGGCCGTGAGCATGTCACTGCAGTCCAGCCTGGGCGGCAGAGTAAGACTCCAACTCAAAAATTAAAAAACACAAACAAAAACAAGAAATTCCTGGGTTCAAGCAATCCTTTTGCCTCAGCCTCCCATAGTGGCAGGATTACAGGCATGAGCCACCGCGTCTGGACCAAATCTGTTCTGTTTAGATAACTTAAATTTTAGTGACTTATCTTAGTGATATACTCCCTTTTCCCAGATCCCCAGAAATCCCCTAGTTCCGAAGCTGGAGAATAAGCACACTTTGATTGAGCAACTGAAGACTCCACATAAACCCCCCAACAGTCAGGACACACCCTTTGTGTGAGTTAGTCATTCTGAGATCTCTGAAGTTTAAATTCTCGTTCCAAGAGAGAGCTCGTTTATCTTTGTATACAGGAGGGTGCTTCCCAAAATCGGAATTATCTTTTGGAGTGTGGGCCGCTTGTAGTATAGGCTTCCCACACGAGGTAAGAGTTCTAGGAACCCACTGGCATCAGTGGACCAACTAGTGTTGTTATAAGAGGCTGTGTTCGGCTTCATTGAATTGTTTTTGGAGATTCTTTCAACGAGTTTGCCTATTTCATGATGGGTGATTTACGAGTGCACCTGCCCACACCATGCTGAGTGTTCAGCAGTTTTTGACCAAAAACAGCGTGACCCCTGTGCCCCACCTCCCTATTCACCCACTCGCCACTGAGCAACTTTGTTTTTTGTTTGTTTCCCCAGATGAAAAAAGTCCTCAAAAGGATGAGGTGAAACAAAAATTCAAAAACTGTTGTGAGCAGTGGAAAAAGCATCTCAATAGGTGCATTGTGTCCAGTGGAGAGTACTCTGAAGGTGACAGAAGTGTAACATGTAAGAATAAATACACAATTTCTTTTAAATAAATACTGGGTTTTGGGGGGCCCTCCTTGTACTATGGGGTCATTGGAAGTCCAGGGAAGTGGTGCTGGCCTGCTTAAATTTGGAGGGTAAGGAGGGAAGAGTGGGTTGAGGACTAAACTCTGAGTTTTTTCTCCCTCTTGCCAAATTCCTGAGAGACCTGGGGAGATGGGTTTGCACTAATGCTATTTAATGTGGCTTACTTTCCAACTTGACTCTGGCATGACAGTACATAACAGATAAAGAAAATAAAAAGTATTTTATGACTCTGCACAGAGCCATATCTTGGAGAAATTTGCATCTGTATAGAATCTCCTTCCCAGGATCCCCCCAGGAGCTAAACCTTGCCATCTAGTCTCTGTCAGGGCTGCCACCTGGGAGGTTTCATCTACATATCAAGAAACTTAAAGTTCCCCATGATTCCTCAAGCTACCCTTTATCTCAATGCAGCATTTCCTTTGTAGAGTTCAAAATTCCTTCGACCAGCAAATCTCTGAATCCACCAGTGACCTGCAAGCCCCTGCTTGCAGATGTCCCCCCTTCCCAGGCTGAAGCAATGTAAATCTCCTGTGTATCGATTTATGGATTTTGTGACTCTGTCTTCCCAAGATGTATATAATCAAGCTGCAATTCCACCACTTTGGACACGTGTTCTCAAGACCTCTTGGGACAGCGCCATGGGTCTAGGTCACTCACATTTGGTTCAGAATAGACTTTTTAAAATATTTACAGAGTTTGGAATCTTTCATCAACAGTTTCACTACAAATAAAGATTTTTCAAGTGAGTATTTAAGTAATAAAATTTCTCCCAATGGAGTTTCTCTTATATCTTACTCACATTAGTTTATTCTCTTCAACTACTCATTTAGTTTGTGAAAATAATTTTGAAACTTTAAAAAATTTACTTCAGCCGGGCTCGGTGGCTCAGCCTGTAATCCCGCGCCTTTGGGAGGCTGAGGTGAGTG
>NW_007260598.1:1343547-1353335 GCF_000164805.1 Carlito syrichta
TGAGCCCGCCTGGGCAACTTGGCGAAACCTCATCTCTACAATAAATCAAAAAATTAGCCAGACGTGGTAGTGCACACCTGTAGTTCCAGCTACTTGGAAGGCTGAGGAGAAAGGATCGCCAGAGACTGCACTCCAGACTGGGTGACAGAGTGAGACTCCAACTCAAAAAAAAAAAAAAGTTACTTCTTCCGGGTGTGGTGGCTCATGCCTTTGGGAGGCCAAGGTGAGAGGATTGCCTGAGTCCAGGGATTCAAGACCAGCCTGGGCAACTTGGTGAGACCTTATCTCAACAATAAATCAAACAAATTAGCTGGGCATGGTGGTGCATGCCTGTAGTTCCAGCTACTTGGGAAGCAGAGACAAAAGGATCCTCTGAGCCCAGCAGGTCAAGGCTGCAGTGACTGTGAGCGTGCCACTGTCCTCCAGCCTGGGCAACAAAGGGAGAGTCTGACTCAAAAAGAAAAAAAATAATCAAAAAATAAAATAAAAAGTTTATTTCCTTTGCCACACCCTCAGGCAAAAACCACATTTGTGATAAGAAGAGCCTAGCTATTTGCTCATACCTTTGTAAAACATGCTTCTTTTTAGACATTATGGGGAGGAGGCAACAGCATATATCATGTCTCTGCATCCCAGCCTGGGGACCCAAAGCCCTGCAGATAGGGAGGGTCAGAAGGTGACAGCAGGGGATAGAATGCTTCTGGAGGTGACAAGATTCACAGTTCTCTGAGTCACTGCTTCCTCAAACTTAAAAAGCATGGAATGAATAGCAAAAAGGGTCAGTTCTGTGGTTTCAACATAAAACTCAGAATTCCAGTTGCTAGAATTACATGGCTGTAGAGGTGCTGTTAGGTTGTAGAGATGCTGCATACAAGGTGTGGCAGAAAGGGAGCTGATAGCAGTTAAAAGTATTCCCTTTTAGGCCGGGCTTGGTGGCTCAGTCTGTAATCCCAGCACTTTGGGAGGCCGAGGTGAATGGATTGCCTGAGCCCGCGGGTTCAAGACCCGCCTGGGCAACTTGGTGGGACCTCATCTCTACAATAAATTAAAAAAAAAAAAAATTAGCTGGGCGTGGTAGCGTGCACCTGTAGTTCTAGCTACTTGGAAGGCTGAGGTGGAAGGATCGCTGGAGCCCAGCATGTCGAGACTGTAGTGGCTGGGATCAGCCATTGCACTCCAGTCTGGGTGACAGAGTGAGACTCCAACTCAAAAAAAAAAAAAAAAGTATTCCCTTTGAGAGATCAATCAGCAAGCTCCAAAAACATGCCAGACAGGTTTTTGCTTGGGAAAGTCAAATAGTGGAGAATGTTTTTCTTGGAAATGCAAAAGAGTGACCAAATCACAAACTTATCCAAATTCCCTTTTTGAAGTTGATGGTTACAACCCTGTTTGCTGTGCATTTCCTGGAGACCATTTGCTCTTTGACAGATCTGATTTTGCTGAGTACAACCTTGTAAATTCCAAAGAAAATGTGTAATCACTCAACCCGGACCCCCCCTCCCTTACCTGAACTGGGGTATAAGACCCCTCTCCTCCCTTCCTTGGGTGCTTCCCCTGGGAGCGTTAGCCCGCTGAGTTTGCCGCCATAAATAAACTTGCCGCTTCCTATAATAGCCTTAGTGTCATGGCCTCTCTGTGTTCCCGCTACAAAGGCACTTAGGGTAAAGTGGAGAGTGAATATAAAGAGCAAAAGATAGCATCCTCACCCTGGGAAAACATGCTGGTGGTTAGGGTATACAGAACATAGAAACATGAAACAACAGGAGAATGTTAGAAAAATATTGCAACGTGAAATAAACTGGACAGATGGAGCAGAGGTGGTGTGGCTGTGGAAGGGAAGGGGACCTCAGTATGCATGCACATTTGCTCCCAACTCTGTCCTCGCTGTTTACTGAAGAAATCTGCTTCATTCTAAAAGAAAAATCCTCACTTATTTGTTCTTGTTGCCTTTTCCCTAATGAGTATTTTCACAGATTTCTTTTTTTTTTTGGTGTTGGAGTCTCACTCTGTCGCCCAGACTGGAGTCTCACTCTGTCGCCCAGAACTGTGAGAAGTGATTTGTGGTTGTTTATAAGCTTCCTATTCTGTGGTATTTTGTTAAAGCCACTCAAATGGACTAAAACAAAACTGCAAACTAAAAACACCACTGTTGTACCTCGACCTGCTGGGCTCCGGCAATCCTTCCACCTCAGTCTTCCGAGTAGCCAGAATTACAGGCATGCACTACCACGCCCAGCGAATTTTTTAAATTTATTGTAGAGATGAGGTCTCGCCAAGTTGCCCAGGCGGGTCTCAAACCCGCAGGCTCAGGCAGTCCACTCACCTCGGCCTCCCAAAGTACTGGGATTACAGGTTGAGCCACTGAACGCGGCCGATTTCTTTTCTTTTATTTCTTTTTGAGTTGGAGTCTCACTCTTGTTGCCCTGGCTGGAGTGCAGTGGCATGCTCACCACCACCACAGCCTCAACCTGCTGCGCTTAGACGATCCTTCCGCCTCAGCCTTCCAAGTAGCTGGAACTACAGACGCACGCCACCACATCCAGCTAACTTTTTTTGTGATTTATTATAGAAACGAGGTCTCACCAAGTTGTCCAGGCTGGTCTCGAACCCCCAGGCTCAGGCAATCCTCTCTCCTCCGCCTCCCAAAGTGTTGGGATTACAGGCTGAGCCACCGCGCCCAGCCTTGTCACAGATTTCTAGCAAGGGCAGAGTATCTCAAGTTAATTAGAGGATGAGGGGAGGGGGAGATGCCCAGAATAGCAAAGAAATAAAGACAAAAATTTGATATATGGATGATAAGAGAAACAATAGAAAATACAAAATATCAGGAGTAAAAGATTAAGAATCACCATCATCCTTTATAAAGAGACTCTCCAACTGGCCAATAAGCATACAAAAAGTTCACTAGTCATCAGGGAACTTGCTGTGATCTGAATGTTTTGTGTCCCTCCCGCCTCAACTCTATAAGTTGAAATCCTAACTCCCAAAGTGGTGGTATTAGGAGGTGGGGCTTTTGGAAAGTGATTAGGTCATGGAAGTGGTGCCCTCATAATGGGATTAGTCTTATAAAAAAGGTCTAAGAGAGACCCCTTGGTTCTTCCACTACATGAGGACACAGTAAAAAGGCACTGTCTATGAGCCAAAAAGTGGGTCCTCACCAGACACTGGATCTCCCTTAATCTTGGAATCTCAATCTCCAGAACTGTAAGAAGTGATTTGCGGTTAATTATAAACTTCCTATTCTGTGGTATTTTGTTACAGCCACTCAAATGGACTAAAACAAAACCGCAAACTAAAAACACCACTGTTGTACCACCATGAAAAGAAAAGTGACAGGCAATACTATGTTTTGGTAAGAATATGGAGCAACTAAAACTCTCATGCACTTATTTATTTATTTTTAATTTTTTGAGTTGGAGTCTCACTCTGTCGCCCAGGTAGGAGTGCAGTGGCACACTCACAGCCATCCAAGCGTTGACCTGCTGGGCTCCAGCGATCTTCCCGCCTCAGCCTTCCAAGTAGCTGGAACTACAGGCACGCACTAGCAAGCCAGGGTAATTTTGGTTTTTTATTTATTGTAGAGACGAGGTCTCACTAAGTTACCTGGGTTGGGCTCGAACCTGCAGGCTCAGGCAATTCATTTGTCTCGGCCTCCCAAATTATCGGGATTACAGGCTGAGTCACCGAGCCCAGCCATCTCTCATGCACTTATGATGGACATGTAAATTAGTATCACCAGGGCTTAGCGTGGTGGCTCACACCTGGAATTCCGGCGCTTTGGGAGGTGGAGGAGAGAGGATTGCCTGAACCCAGGGGTTCAAGACCAGCCTGGGGAAATTGGCAAGACCTTGTCTCAACAATAAACCAAACAATTAACCAGGTGTGGTGGTGGGCACCTGTTGTTCCAGCTACTTGGAAGGCTGAGGCAGAAAGATCACCTGAACCCCGCAGGTCGAAACCGCGGTAGCCATGGGCATGCCACAGTACTCCAGCCTGGGTGTCAGAGTGAGATCCCAACTAAAAAAAAATAGTATATAGTATCACCAGTAATAAAGTTGAATATATACATCCCTGTGACCCAGAAATTCCATTCAACAGAAATGTGTATATATGCTCATCAAAAGACAAGTGCAAGAAAGTACATAGGAGAACTACTTATTATAGTCAAAACTAGAAACTGCAAATATATAGCAACAGTGGAATGCATAAAGGAATCATGGCATATATATACAAGGAATCTTATACAGCAGTGAAAATGAATGAATTCCAACTATGTGAAGCACCATGATGAATCTCACAAGGCTAATGTGAGTGAAAGAAACCAGCACAAAACAATACATATTATATGACTGCATTTCTATAATGTTCAAAACCAGACAACACTCTTCAGTTAAAAGTCAAAATTGTAGTTGCCTTTATTGGCAGTAGTAACTTAAAGTGGATACGAGAGGGCCTCTCGGATTCTGTTCATGATCTGGGTACTGGTTATAAAAGTGTGTTTTCTTTGTGAAAACTCAGTGAGCTGTATACCTTTGGTCTGTGCACTTCTCTGTTTGAATTCTTCCATAAAATTATAAATGATAAAAAATCAATTGTGCATACAAAAGTGAATTTGGACCCTTACCTCACACCATATACAAAATTAACTCAAAGTGAACTGAAGACCTAAATATAAGAGCTGACATTATAAAACACTTAGTAGAAAACATGGGTGTAAATCTCCATGAACTTGGATTTGGCAATGATTTCTTAGATATGACACCAATAAAAGCACAAGCAACCAAAGACAAAAAATATTTAAGCTGGACTTTATCAAAATTGAAAACTTTTGTGTTTCAAAGGACATTATGAAGAAAGTGAAAAGATAATCCACAGAATGGGATGCAGTATCTAAAATATATAAAATACATAAAGAACCCTTACAATTCAATAATAAAACTCAATAACCCAATTTTAAAGTGGGCAAAGGATTAAAGAGATTTTTCTTCAGTGAAGATATACAAATGTTCAATAAGCACATGAAATGATGCTCAATGTTATTAATCATTAGGGAAATGCCAATCAAAACCACAGAAATATCATGTTACATGCAATAGGATGGCTGACATAAAAAAGATAGATAATACAGACAAAAACAAGTTGGTGAGAATGTGGAGAAATTGGCACTATCGGGCCTCCTGGTCCCCAATAAACCCAGAACACCAGAAAGAAAAAAGAAAAGAAAAAGAAATTGGCACTATCATATATTGCTAGTGGAAATATATAATGATGTAGTTGTTTTGGAAAACAGCTGGGTGGTACTCAAAAAGTTTGACATAGAGTTACCATATGCCCTGGCAATTCTGCTCCAGGTATATACTCAGAAATGAAAACATATGTCCATGCAAATAAGTATATATGAATTTCACTGCAGCATTATTCATAAAAGCCAAAAAAAAAGTGGAAACAGCCCAAATGTCCATCAATTGATTAATGGATAAACAAAATGTGATATATTTATGCAATGGAATACTATTCAGTCACAAAAGAAATGAAGTACTAATACATGCTATAGATGCTATGGAAGAGCCCTGAAAACATGTTGAGTGAAAGAATCCAGTTGCAAAAGACCATGTAGTGTGTGAGTCCCTTTCCATAAAATGTCTGGAAGAGGTAAATCCATAGAAACAGAAAGTAGATTATTAATTGCCAGGGGTTGGGGGGAGAAGAGAATAGGAAGTGATCACTAATTAGTCCTTTTTTTTCTGGGGAGGGGAGTGATGACAACATTCTGAAATTGGACAGTGGCAATGTTGTACAACTTTGTGAATATATTATAAGCCATGGAGTTGTACACATTAAAAGCCTGGGTTTTATGGTATGTGAATTATATCTCAATGAAAGAATCAAGTAGAGAGACATAAAAAATAAAGTAATTAGGTAATATGAAAGAAAATCAATAGAGTTAGTTAGCCTCTTTAGAAACCATCCTTGCATGCCTCACAAGAGCCCATGAGTTCCATTCTAAACACACCTCCCTGAAGAGTAAATTGTGACCCAGGAAGCACACGCCATTCTCTGTCCCAATTTTCTCCCTGCAGTTTTCCATACCTTGTCTTGTCCCTGGATGCCCATGCTTGCCTTATAGACTGGGACTTCTCAAAGTGTCACCTTAGTCCAATTGTATCCAGAAGTTCACGGAGTGCTTGTGAAAGATTCTTGGGCCCCACTCCAGGTGCACTGACAGAAGCTCTGTGGGTGTAACTGTAGACTTGGCATTTTTACCAAGTCACCCAGCCATAATAGTAATACTGCTAGTAATGATCGTGACTTTTACCTAGAGAATGCTATGTGCAGGTGTTGTTCCAAGTGCTTTACATAGACTAAATCATTTTATCTTTGGCATACTCTACGACTACTTACTATTTTATTCCTATTTTACAGATGAGTAAACTGAAGTACTAAGGCATTGAGAAACTTTTCCACTAACTGCTAAGTGTAGAGCCAGAGTCAATTGCAGCCCAGCTTTATACTGCAAGCTTTTAACCACCACACACCACCACCTCTTCTCACCATAGTTTCCTCTGGTAATACCGAGACTCTGAGTTATGGTTATTAGTTAATACATTACTAGCACCTGCAAAAATAAAGTCTACACTTCTACCTTTGATGTGAAAATTTACAAAAACAAATAAAGGCAATGCACCAAGCAATGTGAGTTTGTAAATTTGGAAACGGGACAGAAAGGCATACGCCCTTGAGAAAGGTGCCAGCCTGCCCTTGCCCCTGTTAGTGAACTCCATGATGAAGCCACCCAGAGAAGAGGCCTGTCTGCTGCAGGAGAAACTTGACTTGAATTCCAACCAAAGCCCAGACCAGCCTTCCCCTGTGGTGCTTCTGACTCTCAGGGCAAGGAGAGGAGCTTTATTTGTGGGTATCGTTGCTCTTGTCACAGAACTTGGTCATGCCTGTCTGAAAATCCCAGCCAGCTACAGGTTGTCTATTGCTGGTCCAGGCTACCTTTAGGCCGGAAGTGGGTCCCACAGCTCCTGTGTGGTCAGAGTCACCATGGTCACAAGGGGCAGGGTTGGTTCCACGTTACAGGAATGCCTTACAATGTGACTCTCTGAGGCCAGGCTGGCAGGCATGGCGGGGACGCAGTGGAAGGGGAGCTCTGCAGGAGGCCAGGCCACAGAGAGGGGAAGGGGACAGTCACACTGAGCCCTGACAACATGGTAGGAGCTCTGACTCCTGTTTGAGGTGCATGAGGAAGCCACTGCAGCTTTCCCACAGTCGAGAGATGTGACATGAGTTGTCCTGACTGCTGAGCACAGTACTGCCTGGAAAAGAGAAAGACTGCACAGAGGTGCAGCCGTGGATGAGGAGTGGGGTGGGACTGGACTGGGATGGCATGGTGCAGTGCAAGAAGGCCTTGCTCAAGGGTGGTAAGGAGGAAGGAAGAAGGCAGAGCTGACCCCTGGGTTCTGGCTTGAGCAAGTGGGTGGATATGGACACTGTTTCCTAGATGGGGCAAGTTGGGAGCGGGAGGTTTCTGGGAGAAAGCAAGTGTTCTGCTTCAACCACATTAAGCCTGAGGTGCCTGTTAGTCACTGTGCAGGTCTACACGTTATCTACAAAGAAAGTCGCACATTGATAATTCATATTTGTGGAATGAGTGAGTGCATGCCAGTCCTTTCGGGACGAGGAAGGCCAGGCAGAGTTATAGACTGGCAATTCAGAACCATGACACGTAGGAAGCAGTTTCACCGATGTTATCTGAACCACCTGCAGGGGTGTTGGCTGGGAACTTATCTTTATTCTACAGGTGAAGTGTCTGAGGCTCCAGAGACTGTGTGACTTGCCCACCCCCGAGGACA
Organism: Carlito syrichta; assembly: GCF_000164805.1. Taxonomy (NCBI): domain Eukaryota; kingdom Metazoa; phylum Chordata; class Mammalia; order Primates; family Tarsiidae; genus Carlito; species Carlito syrichta. The sequence continues at coordinate 1,351,404 of NW_007260598.1, forward strand.
GATACAGCCCTTATTCCTCCATCTTCTCATCCCAGGTCAGGACTCTGTCCACCTTCTCACACCAAGCTCTGCCCTCTGTCACCCCCACACACCAGGGCCATGCCCAGCCCAGGCCTGGAATGCTCTTCCACCAAAGTTGCCTGGCTCTTCTCATCATGTAGGTTTCGGCTCAAATGGCACGTCCTCACCGAAGCCACCCCTCCTGTCCTGTGTCTCCCCACCCCTTATCTGTCCTAGTTTCTTCCTCGTGTTTGTTACCATCTCTCACTATATTCATCATGTGTTTATGTACGTGGCGAGTATCAGTCGCTCCCCTTAGCCACAACCTGTTTCACAAGGGCTGCGCTTTGCAGATCCTCAGCTCCTGATGCTTGACATGCAATTGGCGCTTAACAAAAATTTCTTAAATGGATCAAGTACCACTACTACCACTGCCCTATTTCCAACTATATTTGACTTGTTCTAAAAATAATTTAAGGAGGCTTCTAGAACTGAATAAAATATAATAGCATTCCTTAGTTATCAGCCTAGGAAACCAGGTTTTATAACAAGAAGGCGAGGACTCAGAAGAACTCCATCTTGCAGTGGCCCGGCCTCAGTCCTGGGAGTGCCTCTTCTCTGCCCACCCTACCCTGCTGCCATCTTTTCTGGGTCATGACTTCGAACACTGGCAGTGTATTTCTCCCCGGCCAGGATGTCTGCCTGGGACTCAAGCCCCCCTTGGGGTCCAACAGGCCCCTCACACTTGGGCCTGTCCAAATCTCCCGTCCCACATTCTGCTTCATGGGAGACTGTGTAGGAGAAGACGCACCATCCTTCCAATTTCTCAGTCAAAACCTTGCAGTCATCCTCGATGCCCCCTTTGCTTTCATATCCCACATGGCATGTGTCACAAACCCTGTTATCCAGAATACCGCCCTTTATTGCCAACTACCAAGCTGGCTCACAGCACCGGCCCCTCTGAATCCCTGCCGTTGTCTCCCAGTGGGTTTTCCTGGTTTGTCTCCTGTGTCTGTTCTCAGCTCCTTAGCTGAGCGATCTTTATGTCATGCCAACCCTCATGCAGTGTACAGGCCTCCAAGGCCCCGGATCTGGCTTCCGTGATGTCTCGGACCCAGTCACCACCTCACTCCCCTCTAGCCACAGTGGCCTCCCTGCGGTTTCTTCCCCTTTCTGGGCACCCTCCCACCTCGAGGGTTTTGAACACACTGTTTCCTATCTGGAATGTCTTCTCTCCAGGGACCCACACAATGCACACCTCAAGCAGTAAGTTTTTCCACTAAGAAATTTGATTCATAAAATTTACAATCATACAAATGTTCACTCCACTGGAGACCACACTCAGTTCTTTTGCTAAGGGTTCCTAATTTGCACATGACAGAAAGATCAATATTTCCCTGTGTCCGTGTGTAAGAAGCACATTTCTTGAATTTTTGTGATAAGTTGATGACTTTCCCAAGGGCTAATTTTCACACACATACATACCCAAAGATAGGCATTTTTTTTTCATTTATTGGAAAACATGAAGAAATCATCAGTAATTAAGCTGAAACATATGCAATGTGGTGATGACTAAGCAAACACTTCGGTTTGCATGATCATGGCTGACTGAAGTCCCCAGGAATGCATTCATTCAAAGTCAAACCCACCATGAGAGCCTACCATACGCCAAGTCCCATGCTAGGCATTTTTCTGAGGTTGGATTGGAGTGGGGGTGATGACAAGGACCAAGAAAACATGATTCTTGACCTCAAGGAGCTCCCAGTCCTGTGGGTGAGTCATAGCTTTGTCAATTGAAAAGCCACCTAGCTGGGCTCGGTGGCTCAGCCTGTCATCCCGCGCCTTTGGGAGGCCAAGGTGAGTGAATTGCCCGAGCCCGCGGGTTCGAGACCCGCCTGGGCGGCAAGACCTCATCTCTACAATAAATCAAAA
>NW_007260598.1:1353355-1359253 GCF_000164805.1 Carlito syrichta
AGGTGGCGCACGCCTGTAATTCCGGCTACTCGGAAGGCTGAGGCGGAAGGATCGCCGGAGCCTAGCAGGTCGAGGCTGGGCGACAGAGTGAGACTCCAACCCCCCCCCCAAAAAAAGAAAAGCCACCTAGCACTGCAAGATGGTGCACGGCAAGTGTCCACTGAGGGAAGTACCACGTGTCGTTCTGGGATGAGAGGGACCTGGGGCCTCAAGGGAAGAAAGCAAGATAGAATGTGGAAAATCAGGTCTGCTAGAGGAGAGCTGCTCCCCAACCTCCTTCCTCTAACTGTTAATAAGAGAGAAATACATTTGAACACGTGTGGGCCACTGTATTCCGGAGTCTCTTTGTTATAGCAGCTCTGCCTACAGCCTAGCTGATACACCTCTGCAGCACATTTTGGGCTTCCCTCCTCCGATCATAGGTAACCCCACATGACTCAGATCTGGAAAGGGAAGGAAAGCAGCCAATGGCAAGTGCATACCTGTGATGAGCCTGGCATTGTTCTAATCGCTGTACACACTTCAACTCTCACCACCCCTGACCGCCAGGCAGGAGCTATTGCTCTCTTCTAGTAATGGAGGAGCTGTGGCACAAAGATTTCCCAGGGTCACGCACCGTTAGCAAGCAACAAGAACCAGCAACCCAGACAGGTCTGATGCCTCTATGCGACTTATGCGTAAAATAATGTGGACAAGGAGAGTTTGAAGGACTGAATCTTGTATCCTCATTCAACTCTCTTCACTTCAGGAGGCCAAGAGAAAGAGTGTTCTACTGAATCTGAGCAGGGCAGGTTGCTTGGGGAAACCTAGGAGCAGCAGTGTTTCAGAACTGGAAAGGAACTTGGAAAATTTCTGGTTTAGCCACCTTATTTTGCAAATGAGGGAACTGAGGCCTACGGTGGTAAAGTGATTTGTCCTGAGTTAAATGATGTCTACAGAGTTCACAGCTTCCTTCACCACAGCAGACTGTGAGCTTCATGTTCACGACCTTCATGGACAAAAGGCATGTTAGGATGTGTGCTTTCTTGCAGACCTTCCCCGTGACTCTCTGAGTTCAAGAAGCAGGTCTGACGGAAGGTGCTCTGTGTTGGTGGGGAAGCCAAGGGCAGACCGGTGCCTCAGCTATGTGGGCCAGAGCTGATCTCTGGTCACATGCTCCTGCAGACTCATGTGGCCTTGTCCCTGACTTCCTTTCTAAGCCCTTTGCTTTCTTCCAGGTCACTGCCTGCTCTCCTCACACTCTCTCCCTCTCTCCACTCTGCTTTCTGGAAAGGGCTGGACAGATGACAGCTTGGTGGAAACGTATTATGGGATATTGTGGGATATTGTGTTCATTTAGGTGTCTCTCCAACCATCAGTGAAAAGCTTTGTCCTCATTAAAGAGACTTCAGGCCCCTCCAGCAAACAAGCAGTTTTGTTTTGTTTTGGTTTTTTTGGCAGGGAGGATGATATGGTGGAGGGGGAGTGATGAGGAGGAGCTATCAGGAAAACCTGTCACATGCAACAGGAGGCAATCACAACAGGTAGCCTTTTACCCTGAGGCTTGCATCTAAGCAGGTCTTCAGAAAGATGTTCTGGTGATGAAATAAGAGCTTTTATGTCTGCTTAGGCAGCTCATGGCATTCCCACAAGCCTTCCGACTGGAGCAGGCTGAGTCAGGGACTGCTCGTTTGTTAGATAAACTCAGTTTACAGGTTTCTCAAGACTTTATAAACCGATCCCATGTGGGAGTATTTCCCTTTCCTTAAATGGATCATTAGAAGACATTGGATGCAAATCAAGAATGCAATTTCTAACCAAATTTCCACCCACACAGATATCTCAATTCATTTTCGTACAGGCACTTCTAATAAAGAAAAGATACTCTAGACCTGGCTCAGTGGCTCAGTCTGTAATCCCAGTACTTTGGGAGGCCAAGGTGAGAGGATTGCCTGAGCCCACGGGTTCGAGATCAGCCTAGGCAACTTGGCAAGACCTTGTCTCTACAATAAATAAAAAATTAGCCGGGCATGGCAGCGTGTGCCTGTGGTTCCGGCTACTCGGAAGGCTGAGGGGGAAGGATTGCCTAAACTCAGTAGGTCGAGGCTTCGGTGGCCATGAACCTGCCACTGTACTCCAGCCTGGGTGAGGTTCCAACTCAAAAAAAAAAAAAAAAGATACTCTTCATGTCTGAGGCTGACTTCTCATTGGAATGAGGTGGAAATCTAGGGAAGTCCTCTAAGGGTCCCTAATTGGGTGCTGTAATTCAACATGTCCCAGTTGAAAAGATGCATCAGCTCCTTGGAACCTGCGTCCTCCAACTCTCTGCTCACACCTGCCCTGGGGTGGAGACTGTGCTGTGCAAGTCCACACAGGTAGGGAAGCCAGAGCAGGGTGTGCCCGGGACGCTCACAGCATAACTGCTTCAATCAGACAGGTGTGACATTGACTCCTGGCCCAGACATGAATGCTGTGAGACCTTAGACAAGCACCTCACCTCCATAAGCCTCGGAGTCCTCTAGATCTAGAAAACTGGGGCACTGACACCCACCTCCCAGCACTGCTGTGAGGACCACACAGGATATCTCTGTCAAGCACCTGTATACAGCCATCACTGTTTCTTACTCACAATCATCATATAAGGAACTTTCCAGACATGCTGTTTTTTTCACATAAGGTTTTCCCTGATCATGTAGAAACTTACAATTGCAGATGTTTTAGAAAATACATAAAAATCATAAAAATAAAATTAAAATTGCCTATATTCCTAACACTCAGAAAGAATCACTATTAACTTTGGGTATACTGGCTGAGCGCAGTGGCTCACACCTATAATCCCAGCACTTTGGCAGGCTGAGGTGAGAGAGTTGCCTGAGCCCACAGGTTCGAGACCAGCCTGGGCAACTTGGTGAGACCTCATCTCTACGATAAATCAAAATATTATCTAGGTGTTGCAGCACTCGCCTATAGTTCCAGCTACTTGGAAGACTGAGGCAGAAGGATCACCCAAGCCCAGCAGGTCAAGGCTGTGGTGGCCCTGAGCGTGCCACTGCACTCCAGCTTGGGCAACAGAGTGAGACTCCAACTCAAAAAACCTATTTGGAAGGCTGAGGCGGAAGGATCGCCAGAGCCTAGCAGGTAGAGGCTGCGGTGGCCGGGTGTACTTTCTTTAATATCATAACACACATGCACATATATGCACACACATGTATATATTGTCATACACACACATAATTGTGTGATTGAGAATGCACATTGTTTTTTTCTCTTTTTACCTAATGTTATATTTTGAACATTTTCTCATAACATTAAAAATTCTCAGGCCGGGCTTGGTGGCTCAGCCTGTAATCCCAGCACATTGGGAGGCCAAGGTGAGAGGATTGCCTGAACCCACGGGTTCTAGACTCACCCAGGCAACTTGGCAAGACCTTGTCTCTACAATAAATCAAAAATTAGCCAGGCGTGGTAGCGCTCGCCTGTAGTTCTAGCTCCTTGGAAGGCTGAGGTGGAAGGATCGCCGGAATCCAGCAGGTCAAGGCTGCGGTGGCCGGGAGCGGCCACTGTACTCCAGTCTGGGCGACGGAGTAAGATTCCAACTCAAAAAAAAAAAAAATCTCTCCTTATGCCTCCCTTCTTCCTACCCTCCCAGCCTCTAGTATCTTGTTTCTACTTTTTTACTTCTATGATCAATTTTTTTTTTACTTCTATGATCAATTTTTTTCAAAAGTTTCTACATATGAGTGAGAACATGCGGTGTTTAACTTTCTGTTCCTGGCTTATCCCACTTAACATAATGTTCTCCAGTTATAACAATGCTGCCATGAACGACAGGACTTCATTTCTTTTTATGGCTGAATAGTAGTCCGTAGTGCTCATTCTTAACAAACTAGTAGTCCATAGTGCTCATTCTTAACAGGTATAACGCACTAACCTCAAATCTGATAGGGCTTGAGTGTAATGTTTAGCTATTTCAAAAATATCACCCAAATAGTCCAGCAGGGAAAGACATTGGTTTATTCAAACTTACACAGGAGGCACTGATGGCGGCAAGTCTGGTGAAGAATCTGCGCCTTGGGGCAGGTGGTTTTATAATCAAAGCAATCAAATTAATCATTCCTATATGGTGTTTACAATTACATTGATTAAGTGTGAGGACTCAATTGCTTTCAGCTCTGCTGGGTCACCTGTGTCCCATGACTCATGACTGGGAGTCTGAGCCAGAGGCTGCTCCCTGAAGGAGCAGGAAGAAAGAAGCCAGGTATGTGGGGAGTCACATTCCTCAGGACAATACTTCCCAGCAGGTAACCATCCAGGCCTCTAATCTACTTCCATCAACCCTGTCAGCCAGCTTTCACTGACCACTCTATAAGCCCAACACTTAAAAGCAGAAGCTATAGTATATGCCTAGAGGAGCCTGTGGTCTTGGTGGGAGGGTAGACCAGCACCCACGAAAATACCGCAAACCACACAAGACCACAGGAAAGCAAACATCAGCTTGTGCACGGGGTGGGAGTCCCAAGGACAGGTGTGTCCCCCAGACGGGGCCTTCAGCAAGGAGTGGAGGCTTGGGCCTTGGAGAGCCCAGAGGTGGCCTTGGGACCCACATTCTTGCTTCCGCACAGATAAAGAACTGATCCTCTGAATGGGAGAAAAGCATTGCCCTTAGCTTCTGGGTCCCCTGCTCCTCCTGAGACGTCAAGTTCACGGCTGTCTAGCAATGAAGGGAAGGGAAAAAAGGAGCAAACGACCTGTGGCAGGGGTAATGCACAGCCCCCACGGTTCTTCTGGCTGCCTTGCCTCTGGAGGTCAAGGGCGGCTGGTCTTGGAGAGTTCCTAGGATCAGACAGAGAGCTCAGCTGTGTCGCAAGGTCTGTCAACATCCCCAGAGCTGGATATGTGAAGTGCTGGCATATGCACTCTGTTTAATCACCGCCCCACCCCTCTCAGGCAAAAAGCTGATTTCAGCCACTCGAGGAGAGAGAAATAGCTGTGACCTCTCAGTAGAACCAGCGATAACTCACTCCTTATAAGGAGTGGACAAACGAAATGCCCCACACTCATCGCCCGGGAATGTGTGCCTCTGTGTGTTCTTCCTAACGTTACCTGGCCACTGGGCTCTATGCCTGAGTGTAGCAGTTCCTGCAGGATGGGGGTATTAATTGCCGGAGTAACTCTAACCAGAAATTTTCTGAATCTATGCTGCAATTGGTCTGGATGGACTAAAGGGCTATAAAAGAAAGGGTTTATTATTGTTATTGTTTGAGAAATCAAACTTTCTATCAGCTATAACACCTGCTTCATAAGGGTCATCATTTAATCCCCAGTAAGGAAAGGGTCAAAAATTACAAGAATCAAAGTCAAAGTCCTTCCAGGAGCTAACATATGATAACATCATTGGTAATTTTAGCTACTGTTTACTTACAGTGCCCCTTCTAGGTCAGGCACTTTGCTTATGATCTGTTAATTTCTCTGTTAACCCAGTAATTCTGCCCATTTTATAAGAGAGGATGTTGAAGTTCAAGGTGGGGTTACATCATTTGCCTGAGTTCACACAGCTACCAAGTAGAAGAATAGAGACGGAACCCATGGCCTTCTGACTCCAGCAGAGTCCTTTCAACTGGAGCCACAAGCACTCTAAGGCCCAGGGTCTCTTCAGTGTGAGGAATGAATTTGGCCACTCCAACTTGTCTATTCCTATGAGAATTTCTAAGACCTTTAAGGAATAAAAGAATGGTATGTTTCCTCCCAAACGGTTGCCTTCCCATCTTGTATTGCACAGAAAAACACGGAGCCAGAAAACCAAGTTCCAGGGTCATCTCTGTGCTCAGTCCTGGAGGGGCCCAGACAGCGGGACTATCTGAGGTCTATTTGTGAGATGCTCCATGGCTGAACCTCCCTCTCCCCAGCTGGCCTGCCAGT
>NW_007260598.1:1359476-1359961 GCF_000164805.1 Carlito syrichta
CCCCCCCCCCCCCCCCCGTAATCCTCATTCTTTAGTCAACAAACATTGTGTACCCATCATGTATGCAAGGCACTGTCCTAAACTCTTGAGGCATAAAACAGAGATAACTTCTGCCCTCTGGGAGAGATATTCAGGAATGTAGAGTAAATATACAACTAGTTACTCAATTAATAGCTTAATTACAATTGTATAAGCCCCTCAGAAACTGCCAAGTTCCCAAGAGAGTATGTAACAGACAGAGGCAGGGATGGGGCCTGACTAGGACTGAGGGAGAAAGAGTCTTCCCAGGAAGAAAAGATGGCTGAAGTGCACAGGAAGAGGGGTGAGTGCTACAATGAGGCTGGACAGGCCAGCAAGGGCCCATCTTGAGGGTCTTTATAGGCTGGACTTTATCTTAGAATGAGTAGAACCGGGTTCGGTGGCTCAGCCTGTAATCCCACGCCTTGGGAGGCTGAGGTGAGTGGATTGCCTGAGTCTGCGGGTTC
>NW_007260598.1:1359981-1408279 GCF_000164805.1 Carlito syrichta
GCCCGGCAGGTCGAGGCTGCGGTGGCCGGAAGTGGCCACTGCACTCCAGTCTGGGCGACCGAGTGAGACTCCAACTCCAAAAAAAAAGAACAGAATGAGTAGATTCCATAGAAGGGTTGAGGGGATGAGTGATCCCTGTGTATAAGTCAGGGAGGAGAGGCATGATGTATACACACCAAAATTCTAGACTGTGCTGAAAATTAGCAACTGTCTTTTTGGTCTTTGGTCCCCCTGAAACAGTACGTTTGTAGTAAGGTTAACAGGGCCAGAGTAAATGTTCTTGACGATCAGGACTCAAGCCCAGGCAACCTTCCAGGACGGAGTATCTGCTCAGCCTGCAGCAGTCTGAATCTATAATTTTCGGGCACAGCCACGCCTCCGTGAGTAGGCTCACCCAGGCCCCTATGACAGATGATTTGGAAGGGCACTTGGGGCTAGCTGGGGGGAGAGGGGCAAGGCAAAGATTTGGGGGGGGGTCAGGATCCCAAGGACTGATTCCTTTTGTCAGGCCGTCCCTATAGGTAGTTCTCCAGAGCCCTGGGGAAGCACTGGAGACCCCCAGGCAGCATTCTCAGAGTCTTCCCTGATGTATCTCCCCTGAAGATCGAGGCCTTTGGTGCTTGAGCCCCCTCCTGTGTGCACAAAAAGGGCTTCCACGGGGGAATCACCAAAGACTCCGACAACCCTAACATGCCAGGATCTCATCACACCAAGGGAGATGTGCCAGTCCCAACTGAGGCCAGGAGGAAGGTTTCGTGGTGGACAGTTCTGAAAGTCAGCCTGGGGCCTAGAGAGGGTTGGAAAGGAAGGCAGAGCTGGGGGGAAACCCACAGGACATCTGTGGGTCTGTTGGATGTTGGGAAGGCCACAAGGCAGGAAGCAATTTATGACTATGGTCTGATCCTGCCCAGATGTGGCCCTGCCTTTGAAAGCTCACCTAGAAGTGAGGTGGATTTAAATACATACACACACATTCCACATGGTTCTTAATTAAGGGAATACTGACATTTCTTTAAAATGTAATTCCTATAAGATATTTGGAGACAACCTTCTTTAACTTGTGGGAATCAATTTCCAAAATCTCAATAAAATGTGATAAAAAAAAAATTCCTCTCTAAGTTTAAAATCAGTGGTTAAAATGCATGCCAACTTGCAGCACTAGCAACCTTGCTGCAATGCCTGTGTTGCCAAACCCGTTTTCTAGAACTCTTACATCACCACACATCTGCAACATTTTCCACTGACCGTGCCCCTCCAAAGAGTTCCTGGGAAGCAATCTTTCCATGCAGTGCATTGCAGTATGTAGGGCTGCTATCATGTGTTGAAAAGAATGAGAGAGAAAAAAAGAGATAATGTCAGAAATTGGGGGGAAAAGGTGGAATTTCTAAACCAAATGATCAAATGTTTCCAGTTTTGTTTCCCAGCTATCGTGAATTAAAAAGGAATTAGCAAAAGGCCAAACCTAGGTGTGTGAGGGATTGCCCTGGACAATGGCCAGGTCCAGGCATAGCACATGTCTTTAGTCATTGTCCATGACATACAAGCCAAAGCTTTGCGGTCTGCCCTGTGATGGGGCTATCTTCCCAGTGGGGTGGGATGAAGTGTTTCCCTGCACCCCAGTTTGATGTAGTGGCTTGAACCCTGGCCAGGAGATCGGACAACTATCATAGAACCAGTTCCACTCATTATTAGCTGTGTGCTTTGACCAAGTCTCCTGACCCATTGGAGCCTCTATTTCTTTATCTCTAAAGTGACAGCCACAATTTAACACCCTTTGACTGAGGACAGATTGACTATGCTTGCCTCAACTGTGTGTTAGTTAAGATATAGCCATCACCTCCATGAGAGCAGAGTGGTAGACATAAGACTAAGTACCGCATGTGAGGCGACTCCAAATGTTAGACAAGCCCTTTTTACCCAATGAGCTCTTATGAGAGGATTTTGTTGATTTTTACATTTCAAAATATTTCTGGACATAAATGAAATAGATATTTGTGCATAATGGTTATGCATAATAATGTGTTATTTCAATTGCTTATAATTAAAATTGCATATGGTATTTATTAATGTATAAGTACTGCTTAGTATGTTGAGAGTTTGTACATTTAGAAGTCACATGATGTTTATAATATAGAAATATTGCCTTTACCACTCACAATGCTTTAATCATACTCTTCCAGTGTACCTTTGATATCAGTGTCTTGATCATCACTACAGCCAGCTTTCAAACACTCAGTTCATTTTCCAGAATAAGCATCCTCGTGTCCATCTAGGTTGCTTGAGATACAATACTTTTTGAAACTAAATATGAGATTGGCATTGAAAAATACACCCCAAACCACAATAATGTTTTCCCTATTTGTGATCTCACAAGATAACCACCTATTTTTAAAGTATGGTACATAGTAAAGTTGATTTTTTAACATGATATGGTTTGTTTACTGTGACCTTCAGCGCTTAGCAACAGAGCAGTCAGATCTCAGGAAAATTGCCAAATGTGTATTAGATTTCCTTGCCTCCATTTTCCTTGTATTGCCAACAGTCTTCCATAAGATCTCACATTAGCATTGCTTTAGACAGTTTACGAACAACCATCAAAGAGAAGATTGTTGTACAAAATAAAGTGACTGAAAGAGTGACCTTTAGAGTATGCAAGATGCAAGATGACTCCAAGGGATAATTCTGAGGGGAAAAGGCATGGCTATGTATAATAATTATAATAAAAATTAGGCTGGGCGCGGTGGCTCAGCCTGTAATCCCAGCACTTTGGGAGGCTGAGGCAAGAGGATTACCTGAGCCCAGGGGTTCGAGACCAGACTGGGCAACTTGGTGAGACTCATCTCTACAATAAATCAAGAAATAAGCCGGGTGCGGTGGCATGCATCTGTAGTTCCAGCTGCTTGGAAGGTTGAGGCGGAAGGATCGCCTAAACCCAGCAGGTCAAAGCTGCACTGACCATGAGCGTGCCACTGCACTCCAGCCTGGGCGACAAGAGTGAGACTCCAACTCAAAAAAAAAAAAAAATTAGAGGGCATTAGAAGCTCTAAATGAAAGTATTTGGAGACTATCGGCATGACTAATCATTGGGTTGTTCATTTTTCTTAGCCTCCTTACTCAGAAAATAAGGCCAGTCAATAATACCCCAAAAGGCTGCTTGGAAGAGTAAATGTGGTTCTAAATTCTAGCGCAGCACCAGGCTCGCAGGTGTCCTTAGGCTGATGGCCGCCATTCCCTGTTCTTCAAGCTTCACTCCCACGTGTGACTCTCTGGCCCTTGTTAAAGGAAAAGCAGCATGGGCAGGACCACACGGGACCAAAATAGCTTTGCCCTGTGTTCAGCTGAGACAGATGAGAGCTTTTCTGAAGGCACCTCACCAAGAATCAAAGGAAAACTAAGAACTAAAGACAAAGACAGAAGTCACAGAGCCTCTCCCTGATCTGTGTCATGCTCCTTTCTGCATTCTTCACTCTTGTGTGCATTTTCCTCTCCTACCCTCAGCTTTGTTCCCCTGCACTTGCCACCACCATGGGGACAATTATTTCTATTATTGGGACAATAATAGAAAACCACTGGGAATTAGAGGAAGGCAAACTGAGTTCAAGTCAACTAACTCTATCTCTCAATGGCTTTAAGACTTTGGACATGTCTCTTCACCTCTCCAAGCCCCTGTTTCTTCATCCATATAGTGGAGACAAATCTTTTGGGGATATTTTGAAGATTCTCCTGGAAGATTAAGTGTAATCATGTGTCTAACTTACTCAATACAGAGCCTGTTTGACCAGTCAACAACTATTAATTAACTATTAAGAAAGGGAATTCCTAGGGTGGGCAGTGAAAGGATGGTCCATTTCCCTTTTCCTAGGGTAGCTCAGCAAGACTATATAGTCATAACAATTACTCCGAACCACTCCATTCCCCTTTTTTTTTCCAGTGAGGATAAAGTTTTATATGATTTTTACTAAAACAAATACCTTTCTCAAGGCTGATTTCCAGAACTAGGGTTAGCGCTTTGATTAACATTTGATCTCGAAAGAGCACCCACCACCAGGTTCCAAAGTCATTCCCTGCTCTTTGAGAGGATAAAGCAAGCACTTGGGTCTTCTCCCCGGAACAAGGAACACCAGGTAGAGGAACGATGAAAACCTTGCCCTTCAACCTTTGCTTCTTGAACCAGCCCTACAGATTTCACAGGAGCTAAAGAAGTCCCAGCTCTTCCCAGGTGGGCAAAGTTACAATTATTTTAACTCCCTCTCAGAGGGGACTATCTTTGTTAAAGAAAATACCTGATAAACATCTGGGGTTAGAAGGCAAAATTTTTAATCATGACTTAGATGAAAACAAGGTCATTAAAAGATAAACTTGTCTGAATTATAATTCAATGGGGGCCGGGCGTGGTAGCTCACGCCTAAACATTTTGGGAGACCAAGGTGAGAGGATTACCAGAGCCCACTGGTTCGAAACCAGCCTGGGCAACTTGAAAAAAAAAAAAAAAGAATTCAATGGGAACTTGGGGGTGGGGAAAAGCAGAGAAGATGAGCTGTGTAGAGCTAAGATGGAAAAAGAAGGAAGATGATAAGCCACATGACTGAGAGGCCAACAAGCTTCTAAGAGGAAGAACATCTTCAGAATCCAAAGCCACTTGCTCTGCTCTGGTGTAATGCTCTCTGTAGCTTCTTACACCTTCAGGAAAGTCTGTTTCGCAGGCATTAACATAGGTTGGGTGGGAGTGTTTGTGTATGTGTGTGTGGAAATCAAGGGAAGAGGCCAAGTTCCACATGTGGAACTTGAAGTAAGACAAAGACACATCTACGGATTGGGAACCTGAGTCAGAAACTGAGCTGATTCAGTGGGAGCAGGAACTCAGAGCCAAAGCTGACTACAAACAAGCCTAAGAATTTACAGAGATCCTAGGGATGAATTGTGTTGTCCACAGGCCTTTGAATTGGCATTTGAGCCCATCTTGATGCATCTTACAGGATGAGGTGGGATTCTTTGGGCTCTATGCATGAGGGATGTCCTAGACAAACTTGGCTAGTTTGTCCCAGCATCTCTGGGGATCTGCCTTGCCCCAGGGATGTCTGCCCCTAAAGCAGTGAGGCTGTCTATATGTAAGCATGGAAATAGCCATCATCTTCCCCCATAGCCTGTCTCTCTTCCAGCTCAGAGTTTTAGGACTGGAAGGAAGAATTCTTCTGCAGCTCCTCTTTCCTTTCCTCTGGGTCTCCAGTCTTCTTCAGGCTTTATGTCGCCATTGGAGACGGAGGCAGCTCACCCTGGTGGTGGGTCTCACTGCTATCTGCAGGGAGTATTCAGACACTTACGTTCCACCTTCAAGATACACAGAAAGAGTCTCAGAGACATTTAGTGGCAGGTACCCAGAGGTGGCCTAAGGACCTTCCCTTCTCTGGTGGAATCCACTCATCTCCACCTCTTCTGTTCATGCTTCTCAGACTGTGTCCCGGAATTGAGAAATCTTTCTGTTAATCACAGCATCCTCCCCCAACCTAACCCTGACTCCCACATTCCAGGGACCAGCTGGCCAAAAGAAGCCAGTGGGACTTCAATAGGGCGTTCCTTACTCTCCCCTGCCAGGGATAGTGTCTTTTGGCCTCTCCATATCCCCCAGATGCCTGATTCCTGACCAGGGCCTCTACTTCTTCCAGACATTCCAGTGGGTTGCCAGAAGTTGCCATGTTGACGGCAAGAACTTTGCTGCTTACATAAGACCTTTGTCTTTCCTGTGATCTCTGGCCTCCCTTTATCAGTTGCTTTCTTAAGGGAATGTTTACTAGAGAAGAACCAGGGCCCCACAGGCTCAGGGGATTCATTTACCTTGTCTCTCAAAGCCTCAACATAAGCTCTTGGATGACTGTTTGCCCCGTGTCAGAATCCTGCAGGATTTCTGCCTCCTAGGGCTTCTAACCTCCTCCCTCTCTTTGTCTTGGCGCGTTCCCCATCTCCTGGCTTTCCTCACTGGGGCTCTTTTTGGTTGCACTATTGGTTTGAGTTGTTGTTGGGTCACTGAGAACATGAAGAGACACAGTAAGAAAACGCTAGACTTTAGCTTTCCCTATCAATGTACTCCCTCCATGCCTAGTGGTAGGCCTGGTCATAGCCTCAGACGCACTCATCTTTCTGCCCCCTAAGAAACTTGTCCTTCCCACTGTCTCTTTAGACTCTGCATGCTTCTGTTTGGTTCTCCAGATGCCCTACTTTTAATAACATTAACTGAAATGTATTGAGCACATTGTATGTTCCAGGCACTATGCTAAGTACTTACTTTCATTGACTCACTTACTTCTTATAACAACCTCATGAGGTAGGAACTATTACTATTCCTTCATTTTACAGAAGAGAGAACTGAGGTGCCGAGAAATTAGGTAACTTTCCTGTGCAACTAGAAAGTGACAGAATCATGATTAAAACACAGATTCCTCAAGAACCTGTGCTCTTTAACTCTATGCTGTCCGAGACTTTATTGGGCCTTATTCTGTCTGCCAGACATTTCCTTACTAAAAAGAACACCTAATTCCTGCCCACACTGTGAGAAAATGGGTATATGTGATTGACTGCCCTTAGCTTGGCACATGTAATGGACATCAAGTAAGGTCTGGGGGATAGATAGGTAGGTGGATAATAGACAGATGGATGGATAGGTGGTTGAGTAGATGAATGTATGGGTAGATGATGGTGAGTAGATGGATGGGTGGATGATGGATGTGGATGGATGGGTGAATGAGTGGGTGGATGGATGGATGATGGGTGGATGGATAAATGGATGCATAGGTAGATGATGGGTGGATGGATGAGTGGACAGATGGAGAGTGGCTGGATGGGTGACAGGTGGATGAGTGAACTGCCACATGATCAAGGGTCTTCTGTGCAGAAAAACATCTGGGAACCCAAGGAGCCAAATTAATCTAGAACCACATACTCTGGATCTTCTGTTGCTTCTTTTCTCTAGTTCCTACAGGCTGTTCTGTTTGCAGGAGGAGGACTTTCACTAGGTTCCTAACCCCACAGAACAAATAGAACAGCTGTATTTTCCCTCGCCATTACGTCCACCTGTATTTATTTTCTTAGATGCTTCATACCAACTTTGGAATTCAAAACAGGTTTGCTCAGGGAGGCTTGGTTTTCAGTAAGGCTGACTGTTCCCTGATTCTGGTGGTCCCCTGTGGCCCCGGTCTGACTCAGGGGCATCAACTTGTGGGACGTGTTGTTTATGTCTGGGTCTGAGCCACCCCTGTTGTGCAGAAACAAGGAATCCACATTTCCTAACACACTGGCTATAAAACAGAGGCTGAGACTGAACATAGCCTGCTCTTTTAACCCTGAACAAGGTCATGGAAAAGATGGGCTTTTGGGGTGGGGATCGACTTCTCCGTCAGGCCTTCCTTCCTCTTCACTTCCATGGCCCTGTCAGTCACCCCCCTATGCAACTCCCTCTCCTCTTGTCCCCCTGCTCCTAGATGACAAACTCACTCTTACTAAGTTGCTAGTGACTTATCGCATTTCTTTACTCAATAAAGAAGTTCCTCAATAAAAGCAATATTAAACACAAAGGCAGAGTCACTCAAATTGACCAAGCAAGTGCTACCCACTGGGCCTGTTATTCAGGCTAGCTAGCCTATTTATTTATTACACTAGTTTTATGTATTCTTTTATTAATACTATTATTAAGTCAAATAATAGAACAACTTAAGGTCATGTTCTTTCCCCATTGACTCTTGTGTTTCTAGAAAGGCTCTTTCTGTCCTCAGCATGAGGGTTTGGGACACAAATCTGCTCACTGCTCTCACCATCCCCAGGACCTTCAGCCCATGTCTTACTGCAGGATATGTAACTTACCAGAAGTTGCCGGCCCCACCCCTCCCATGAGGTCTACCTGCCCTCTCCAGGTAAGTGCAGCACAGGAAGGTGGCATTACCTCCAATGAAGCGTTTCCAAGATGTTGGCCAATACGTGCATTTTGACATGGGCATAAAAGACAGGAAAGGAAATTTTGTATTTGTCCTTGTCTCACTCTAAGCTTTTTGACAAACTACATGCCCAGTGCTAATCCTTTTGTCTGATTGTGAACTAAGATTACAGGTAAACTTTGTGAACTTTATGCATGAAAAGTTGTATAGATGTCTCAGAAAGTTCTTTCCCACATCCTCTAACTCCTTTTTGTCATTGAAATGACAATGGAAAACTGTTGTCATATCCAATCAGCCTATTTCATGTGAAAGCAGATTAAGCCTTATGCCCTGTGAGCTGTGAACAAACCTGCCGGTTTCAGGTGTGCCCCAGTCCTTGGCAAGCATTCGTGCCGGGGGCCCCCAGCTCCCTTCTTTTCAGATGAAGGGAAAATATGCTTTTGGCAGGAGGAAGTCAGTCAGTGTAAAACAGGAGAAAGGCATCCATCATCCAGGTAGACACAGTGTCCCCTGGCACACAGCTCAGCAAGTAGGGGTCAGGTTGAGTTCAGTTCACGTGGCCCTTCGGGTGGATGTGAGGTGGTCCTGGTTCCTGTACCATGGGACTTTGTAGTGAGTGTCTCTAACTGCTCTGGAGAAGGTAAAGGTATCTTAGCTTTCAGAATGCCTGCTATAGATTTGCCCACCATAGACCTGAGAACAACAAGCACATCAGCAACGGAGCAGTGAGGGTATATGGAATTGGCAGGTTGGCCAGGGCCTGCATTTGCCATCAATGCCCACTCAGCATAAAGGTGCCAATTTCAATCCATGCACACTGCAGATTCTCTGAAATCCTCTATTCAAAACAGCTCTTAGGTATGCAAAGCATAACTGACTAGCTGGGTGTGGTGGCTCACACTTGTAATCCCAGCACTTTGTGAGGCTGAGGTGGGAGGATCACTTGAGACCAGGAGTTTAAGACCAGCCTAGGCAACAAAGCAAGGTCCCCATCTCTACCCCTTCCCCCAAAAAAAATTTTTAATTAGCAGAGTATGGTGGCATACATCAGTAGTTCCAGTTACTCAGAAGGCTGAGGTGGGAGGACCACCTGAGCCTAAGAGGTCAAGGCTGCAGTGAGCTATGATTGTGCCACGGCACTCCAGCCTGGGTGACAGAGATACTCCGTCTCGTATAAAAAAAAAAAGCGAAATTGATATGAACTTGAACTGAAGTGAGAAGCATCCTTCAGAGGTCACCTGGACCAACACAGTCTTAGGCAAAATCACCTGAACTACCCTAGGAATTCTTACTGCTGGCAGCTGATGGAATGTTGTTGGTTTGGCCTTTCTTCTGAAAAGATGCTGTACAGACTCTGCAGCCATCTTGAACACTTTCATTTTTATTTTTTAAAATTACACTGTGATTATCAAGTCAGGCATCAACATCTCACACCCAACCTTCTCTATCTCCCTCCCTTTCCCCCTCCCCCCTTCTCTTCTACCTCCTCTTGGTTGGTTCCCTGGGAGATCACTCTGAGATGGTGTCAATGAACAGGAAGATTTTCAAGGCCAACACTCAGGAACAATGCCTGTGAGAATAAAGGAAGAGGCTAGGCAGAGGTGGAGCTAGCCTGTTGGACGGTAGTCACATGACCCCTCCCGCCCCAGCTCAGTGTAGCAACACTGCAGAAAGTACTTTTCTCTCCCAGCATTCAGGGATCAGTCTCAGGGTAGGACCGTGATCAGTACAGATGGCGTCTGGTGCCCACTCCTTGGTCCAATCACTGTGGCCAAGGAATGAGTGATCACCACTAGCCAGGCCCACATCACATGGCCACCAAAGACAGGGTAATGGAAAAACCTGCTGGACAGATATAGACAGCAGCTACCACATACCTTGAAAATGACCTCCCAGCCAGGTGTGGTGGCACACGTCTGTAGTTCCAGCTACTTGAAAGGCTGAGGCAGAAGGGTCGCCTGAGCCCAACAGTTGAGGCTACGGTGGCCATGAGCGTGCCACTGCACTCCAGCCTGGGCATCAGAGTGAGACTTCGACTCAGAAAAAAAAAAGAGAGAGAGAAAGAAAACGATTTCTCAAAACTGCTGAAGAGATCAGTGAGACTCAATTGTTTCTTCCATCAGCATTGTAAGAACAAATGCAAACAACCTTTCTTCTGAAGTCTTGGAGCCAGCAGGTGTTGATAAAATCAACAAAGCTTCAGCCCAAATCTGAACTGAGCCTGAACCTTTCTAAAAATTTTGAGCAAATATTTTCCTCCAGTCTAATCTGCACGCGTTCTGGTACTTCCTGAGCCAGATGGACCTGGATCACCAGAATTGGCATGAGGGTGCTTATCTCCCTGACAATGCCGAAGGTCCAAAAGTATTTCTCAGGAAAAACAGTCCCCAGAGTCAGAGTATTTGGATGAAGTGAGGAAAATTGGGAAAATTCTTCTGTCCAGACTGAATATCAGCTTCCTGCAATGTCTGTTCCTCAAAATGGATCACAAATGTCCTTCCTCTCCTCAGAACTGTAAATGTCTCCAGAACCTCCCCCAAAAGGATGAAGCATGTGGGCCCTTGGTGACAAGGCCACCCCCCACCCCCCTGCTGCAATGCTGCACTGCAGCCAGCTAGACATCCCGATACTCCCCAAACTCCAGGGCTGCTGCCCTCTGCATCCTTCACACACTCACGTTCCCTCTGCATAGCCACCCTCAAAACCCACCCATCTCCAAGGCCTGCTTCAAAGTCTTTCCCACCCCATCAACCAGCTGCGGACTTGCCCACCTTTCATCTCCTTGTGGAATATGTACTGTGACTTAGGCTATGATAACTTGAATGCTGGTCTTCACAGTTCATGTAAAAGACATTTATCCCACCACGTATCTGTCTGTGCCCAGCACTGGAAATGGAGTTCCATGAGATAAAACTAGCCCCTATCACGGGGCTGTTAGCAGCCTGGGCATTAGATGTTTCAGTTGATGAATTTCCAGCATTTTGAAATGCGTTTGCTTGTCTTAGCTCATGCTGTCATCAACCTTTTCAGAACCTCAGGTCCTCAACTAAAAAATAAAAACATCAGGTTACACGGTCACTGAAGATCTTTTCCCACACAGCAATGAGTCTCTCTTATGATCTTTAGTTGCCTTGTCAGCACTGCAAAGAGAACTTTGTTCCTCTTATTATCATCCAACAATACAGG
The DNA here is from genome assembly GCF_000164805.1 of Carlito syrichta. Classification (NCBI taxonomy): domain Eukaryota; kingdom Metazoa; phylum Chordata; class Mammalia; order Primates; family Tarsiidae; genus Carlito; species Carlito syrichta. The sequence goes on from NW_007260598.1 coordinate 1,371,090, forward strand.
GTGTCCCTCGAGCTTCAGAGAGCTTGGGGCAGAAGTTTGGAATTAATACAACAGCATATCTGTATGTGCTGAGTATGAACGGCCTGGTGGTCAAGCTGGTGAAGAGCCACACCCTCTTATCTAGACCTCAACCTCCTCATCTGTAGAAATGGAATGGCTGGAGTAGAGGACACCGAGGCTCTTCCAACTCGACCCCTATGATTCATGACCTCTTCCTCTCTGGCTCCTGTAGGAACACATGATGTTCTGCAAGGATCTGGCTGCCAAGCCACCCAGCAGAGGGAAGCAAACGTGCAGCCGCCCCAGCCTCACCCCAGGGTGACAAGCCGAGTGTAGCGAAGAGCCTGCAGTGAAGTCCAGAAGGTCTGGCTGTTAGCTGCTGACTCCCATTCGCAGCAGATTAACTGTGGGAACCAGTTGAATAAATACTTTCTGGAGAGGAAAGGGCAGCAACAAACCCTGCTTACTCACGCAACTCGCCCTCCTTAGCTCTTCTTCCAGCATCCTCTTCCCGGTTTGCCACCTCCCCAGGCTGGTCACAGTACCGTGGGTAGAAGGAACCCATCTGCAGCCCCACGTTGATACTCGGCATATTTGTTGACCAGGTTCCCACCACTCCAAGAACTTGAGGTACAATGAAAAATTCGACTAACTCAGATTGTTCTAGGTGAAGAACAAATGTCTAAATCCGGCTTCTTCTTAGGCTACTGTATTGTGTTATCATGATTTCTGTCTTGTCCATTCCTGCTGCTATGACAAAATACCTTAGACTACGATTTATAAAAAAATAGAAATTTAATTCTCAGTTTTGGAAACTGGGAAGTCCAAGACCAAGGCGCCGGCAGATCTGGTGCTGGTAAGGGCTTGTTCTCTGCTTCCGAAGTAGCTCCTTGATGCTGCATCCTCACAGGGCAGAAGGAAAAAAAGTGATGGACGCTTTCCCTCGAGGCCTTTTATAAGGGCTCCAATCTCATCCATGAGGGTAGACTTCTCATGGCCTAATCACCCAGGGGTGTTACAACTTAATAGCATCACCTGAGGGGGCAAGTCCCGACATATGAATGTTGGAGGGGCGCATACATCCAAACCACAGTGCATTCCACCTCTCGAAAAACATGCTGGCCCACGCCTCTCAGCTAGAAGTCTGTACCATACACTGTAGCCCCCACCAGCCGAGCAGTGTGCTTATCAGGGGGCAGTGCGCTTTCCCCAATCCTGCTACGGCCACAGTCCTTTAATCATAACAATGTAACTTATTAGAGAATCAAATAAATCAGTTCAATATGAGTGCACAAAGGGAATTGGTTATATAAAAAACAAATTAAATTAAGAAGTCAACAAAGTTAAATTCCTAAAAGTTTGCAGTCCATTTTGGTGTTTGAGAAAAGTAGCAGTGTTTAGTAAAAAATAATAAAAACATAGAAGATTCTGCACTCAGATTGTTCTGTAGTGTCTATGTCTTCTTATTCCCCTTTAAACACAGAAACTAAAAATGGTAGATGAGACACCATGGCTGTGGTTTATATAAAATCAAAATAACACAAATGCCAAACAGAGGGACCCATATTTTAAAAAAAAAGCCTTAACCCAACATCAAAACATTGGCTAATATTACAGGTTTTAAGTTAAAATACAATACATAAGATATGCTTGAGGCTGGGTGCGGTGGCTCACGCCTATAATCCCAGCACTTTGGGAGGCCGAGGTGAGAGGATTGTTTGAACCCACAGGTTCAAGACCAGTCTGGGCAATTTGATGATACCTCTTCTTTACAATAAATGAAAAAAAAATTAGCCAGGCATGGTGGCACGTACCTATAGTCCCAGCTACTTGGAAGGTTGAGATGAAAGGATCACCTGAGTCCAGCAGGTCGAGGCTGCGGTGGCCGAGAGTGTGCCACTGCCCTCCAGCCTGGGTGACAGAGTGAGACTCCAACTCAAAAAAAAAAAAGATATGCTTGAATCAGATAGAGAACTAACGAGATTTTAGCTAACATAAATGAATGGCATTCTTCAGTCTGGGACCCAAATGTTTCATGGTTTTTCAGTTTACATTTATATTTTAGGGTTGTCTCCATAGTTTTGTTGTTATGACAAATCTCAAGCATCTATGAAGGGGAGAGGAAAGCAGAGTGAACCTCCGTGTGTCCCAGACTTGGTTGCCCACCCTTCATCTTCTTCTTTTATTTTGCTGATGATGTTGAAGCAAACTTCCAACACTGTGTCCCTTTATACCCACTTACTTCAGTAGATAGCTCTTAAAAAATGTAAGTACTTTCCTGTGTTACTGCAACGCCACCATCATGACTCACATAATTAGCAATAGTTCTTGGGTGTCACCTAATACCTTGGCATTCTCAATTTTCTCAGATGGTCCCCAGAATGTCTTTTTACTGTCAGTTTGTTTAAATCACAATATTTTTGCAGTGTGCACATTACATTAGGTGGTTAGGTCTCTTGTGCCTTTTTATTTTATTTATTTATTTTATTTTTTTGAGTCGGAGTCTCACTCTGTTGCCCAGACTGGAGTGCAGCGGCGTGCTCCTGGCCACTGCAGCCTGGACCTGCTGGGTTCTGGCGATCCTTCCGCCTCAGCCTTCCAAGTAGACCGAACTATAGGTGCGCACTACCACACCCGGCTGATTTTTGATTTATTGTAGAGACGAGGTCTCACCAAGTTGCCCCGGTGGGTCGTGAACCCACGGGCTCAGGCAATTCACTTGCCTCGGCCTCCCAAAGTGCTGGGATTACAGGTTGAGCCATCGAGCCCAGCCTCTTGTGCCCTTATAAATATAGAACAATACCCCTCACTTTTTTCATGCCATTAATTTGAAGAATTCCTGCTTTTATAGAGATGTGAGAATTTCAGAGAATTCAGAGGAGGTCAAAAAATAGCAATTTACAAGAGTTTAATGATGAAGGATCTCAAAAAGTATCAGGATAGACCCTAAATTTCCCAGGGTGCTCAAGGGAGCTGATGTTGTCACAGCCCAGAAAAGTGTTTCGCCTCTGGTAGATTGACACACGAGCAAAGAGCTGGAGACCAGGTTGAAAGATGGAAGGTTTAAAGTTCTCCATACTGAAGCCTCAAGCCACCAGGAAATGCCACTCAAAACTATAGTAAGATACCATTCACAGCCACTAGGATACCTATAATCAGAAAAAGACAAATAATAAACAAGTGTTGTTAAGGGTGTGAAAAAACACATTGCTATTGGAAATGCATTTTGGGAAAACAGCCTGTATCAAAAATTAAACATAGAATAAGCACATGACCCAGCAATTTCACTCCTAGCTATCTCTCAAGAGAAATGAAAACATACATCCACACAAAAATTTGTACATGAATGCTCATAGCAAATTATTCATAATACCCAAAAAGTAAAAAACAACCCAAATGTCCGTGATGAATAGATAAATTAACTGATACAGCCACATCCTAGAATATTATTTAGTCATAAAAAGGAATGAAGAACTGGCGCATGCTACAACATGGATGAACCTTTAATCAGATAGTATGCTCAGTGAAAGAAGCCAGCCAGAACAACATCTGTTGTGATTCTGTTTATATGAAATATTTAGAAATGACAAGTCTACAGAGACAAAAAGTAGATTAGTGATGGCCTAGGCCTGGGGGATTGAGAAAGACTGGGGAAAGAATGGCTGAGTGTGTGGGGCTTCTTTTGGGGGTGATGAAAATGTTTGGAATTGGTGGTGAACACACTAAAAGCCACTGAACGTAAACTTTAAATGGGTGAACTGTATGGTATACGAAATATATCTCAATGATGCTGTTTAAGCACATGCACACACACGTTGCAGGATCCTTCATCAGCCAGCCCTGAGCGTGTCGAAAAGCACTGCCCAGGGTGGGTCCACCTCCTCAGAGGACAGAGGGAGCCTGCTTTGTTGCTGTGGGGAAGTGTGGCTCAATGCCAGCAGAGGCCACTGAGGGAGAGCACGTCGTCACCCTCCCCCACAACCCCCCAGTCTCCTGGAGTGGGCTGGTCCTGGGTTATGAAGTAGATGACCTCTTGACCCTGATTTCAGTAATTCCATAAAAGAAGCCCAAGGGGTTATGAAGGAGCATTCGTTTTCATTTTTGCTCACAGCTGCCTCCCCTCCTGGTGGACTCACTTCCTCTCAGGCCTGAGCCTTATTCTCTGCCTGCCTTCCTGGAGGACAGTGCCACGTGGGTCACCCAGGGGAGCAGAAAGAGAGGGTAGAGGAGGCCATCAGCCAGCGTTGCGCCTTGACAGCCTCTTGCTTTCCTAGGAAACGCCTGGACAGGATCCCAAAAGCAGGACTTCCTGGGCGGCCAGGGGTTGCTGAGGGGCCAGCCCACACAGCTGCAGGGTCTGTGGACCACACCCAGCCTGAGGTCATGGCCAGGCGCAGAGGGATGGTGGTGTCCACACTTCCCTGTCTTCTCCAGGCTGCTCAGACCGCTGCTCTTGTCAGCAGTGGCGTCTGCCTGGCCCATACAGTTCCAATTACCCACCGGCCACAGGAGCCCATGCGCATTTGGCAAAGGAATGGGTCTCAGGAAGAGACTGTGGCCTCACGGAAATTGCAGGGCTCAAGTGTGTCTGCAGAATGGCCTGGGGTCGACTGTTAAGACAGAAAGCTACCGCTTATGGAAGGGCAGCAACGGGTAGGCCAGATTCCTATGAGATTTTGAAGCACTCAGGGCGCCAGCTGGCCTCCAGCCCATTCCCCTCCTTCCCACCACTTCCAATCCCCAGACCCACTCAGAAAAGAAGTGAGCACAGGCAGCCCCAAGGGAACAGGTAAATAAACAGAGAGAAAACAAACATCCCAAAGAGTATAACTAACAAAGCACATGTTTCCAGGGAGAGGAATCCAGAGAAAACTCAAAAGGATTTTCTGGAGACCCCACCCTCGATGCTAAAGAGGTGCCGTCTTCAGCCCTGGAGAAACTGACACTTTGTCCGCAAGCCTTCTGCTTCCAGCCCTCGACCCCAGGAGCCGTCCTCTTTCCCAGGACTGTGGCGATCCCTCTGCACATCTCGCCTCCAGCAACCCTCCTCCATCCCCTCGTCCTGCCTCCTCACCCATCCCATCCCCAGGTCTACAGTCCGCCAGGCAGGAGTGAGAATTTCTGCTGCATGGTGGGGACCATTGTCCTTCCCGCTTGCATCAGCCTGTCCTGAGGCAGTGATAGTACTCACCTCTTGGGGTTGTGGTGAGGGTCAAGCAAGAGATGTGTGCACCCAGCAACATGTCAATGCATATTATATTTTCTTTCTTTTCTTTTCTCTCTTCTTCCTGTCTTTCATATCTTTCCACAATCATTCACTTTTTTCCCCTAAAGTTTTCCAGGGTTGAAGCCCCAAATCAGCTTCAGCTGTAACCTGTTCATGGCTGGTCTGTGGGGTGCTGGGCAAAGCACACCTGAACCTGGTGAGGATCTGGACCCCTCCCATTCCCCGCCTTCCCCCACTCCCCGCTGCTCTCTGGAGCACCCTGCCTTGCTCTCTGCAGCCCTGTCTCATGCACAAGAAAGGGGTCTTGGCAGAATTTAGCACAGCATCACTTGGAGCCACACTGACTAGCAGGAATTTCTGTGCGGGTTGACATTCACTGTGTTGAACGTGGACATGGGGGACTCTTTTTAGCGGCTGCCTTTGGGCTTGGCCATCATTCTCCAGAGCAGGCCAGTTCCTGCTAGGGATGTAGCTCTAGTTTTCTTCTTTTTGTTACTTCCTCGAGCCCCAGGTCAACAACGGTATGTGGATGTCTGTGACTGCTGCCCATTTCAGGTCTCTGGAGCACCCCAGGTGAGTAAGCAAGCATGAAGGGATGGGGTGTTCTTTGGTCAAATCTAGAGCTCCATAAATAAGAGTCCTGCCTCTAGCTTTAGGGCCATGCCTCCCAGTGTAACACAAGGCTTGTCACCTGCTCCTTGGGAGGTAGCCTCTCAGGGAGAGGGAGGTCATCCCCTTGAGATCCTTGGCTGTGCAAGAGGACACTCACCATGTAGGTTCCAGGCACCACCGTGGCTGCCTGTCATCCTGAGGTCTCCCTGGCCGGCTGGTGGGAAGCAGCCTGCCCTGCCCTGGCCCCACTCCTGGTCCTTCTCCTGTGCAGTGTTCCCCTGATGTGTGCTACGTGGGACTGTACCGTACATGCTGCCTGATCCTGAGATGCACTGCAGCAAAAAGAGAGAAGAGGGCAGGAGAGAGAAAGACCATGTGGTCAACATGTCAGAAAACATGACATACTTTGTCCCTCTCCAACTCTGCCCCATCTCTTGGAGGCTCTCAAAGTGTCCCAGCTACAAAGAGAAACAAGAGATCCTGCAATCAAGTTGGCTGTCCAGCATCACTGGACCCAGTAGCTCCCAGAACCACAGGTCACAGTTCGAGAAATGCTACTTGAGCACCATGGCTGGACATCCAAGTCACACCAGGAGCATCTTCATACTGGTTCCCACACTCTGACTCGAGTGGGGTCTGGAAGTCCATGTTCTTGAAGGCTCCCACTGCTGTGTGTCCTGTGTGTGCATGGTGCTGGGAGCCCTGCTCTAGGACCCAGGGAGGTGGAGGAGTTGGGGAGCCGGGTGCTGCTGCTTCCCTTGGCAGTTATCCAATGCACTGAGGTGTGTTCAGCAACGGAGGCCACTGCCAACTGAACGGATTACCCTTCTCCTTGGCCTGACCCCTGCTTTGGTAAAAGCAGCATCGGGAATGTCCCTTCTTGAAGTTGGCCCCTGTCTTCTTCCTAAGGCAGCTGGGAAGGTGCTTTGCTACTTTTGGAGCTCATTCTAGGCCAAGGGAAGCAGCAGGATTAAGAAGAACAAATAAAGGGGCAAGAGTGCAGATCCAGGGGCTTGGCATGGTGACTGGGCTAAGGCCTCGCCTGGCCCCTGGTGCTGCCGGGTCCAAGTCTCTTTCTGTCCTGGATACCGCATTGCACCGACTTGTCCCACACACAGTTTCACGCCTCTATGCATTGCTCTCACTACGCCCTCCATTTATATTCCTTTAGTGTCCAGACTTCTTTATACTTGGTAAAGTCTTTTATCAACGGTCAGCCCAGGCATCCTTTTCTTTGGGAAATCTTCCCTAACACCAGGCTGGGCCAAGAGCTTCTGGCCCCAGTTTCATACTCAGTGCACATGTGCTGAAAGGGTGGGTTTGTGAGTCCTCCCCTCCCCGACCCCGAGTCCCACCACTTCTTCTAAAGTGTGTGTGTGTGTGTGTGTGCGCGCGCGCACAATGTGAGCTCTCATTTTGTAAACATTTTGGCTAAAAACCTGTGTCATTTTTTTTTTTTTTGAGTTAGGGTCCCACTCAGTTGCCTAGACTGGAGTGCAGTGGCCGCTCCCGGCCACCGCAGCCTTGACCTGCTGGGCTCCGGCAATCCTTCCACCTCAGCCTTCTAAGTAGCTGGAACTACAGGTGCGAGTTACCACGCCCGGCTAGTTTTTGATTTATTGTAGAGATGAGGGCTCGCCAAGTTGTCCAGGCGGGTCTCGAACCATCAATTCACTCACCTCAGCCTCCCAAGGTGCGGGATTACAGGCTGAGCCACCGAGCCCAGCCCTGTGTCATTTTTTAATCCCAACTGCCCACCAACCCTTAATTCCCCAGAGTACTTGCTGAGCTCCTACACACTCACGATCTCCCACTTACTGCCCCCACAAAGGGTTTGTGCACCTCTGCTACCTCTCGGGTTCCATAAGGTCTCAGAGTGGGTCTAGACAGCCTTGAACCCTGGATTCCGAGGATTACAAAATGAACGATTGATAACCTCTTGGGAGATAGGTTTAGCTAAGTGATGTATCTTCATGGTTCTATATCCAGAAACCTAAGCTAATTGTTTTTCTCTTTTTCAGTCTTCTACATCAAGGACTCGGCAATTTCTAACAACTTATTCAGAGGAGGAAAGGACCACAAGTGGCTTGGGCAAGTGTCACCTAGGAATTCGGGATGGGTGAGGTAGTTGGGATTCAGAAATGACACCCGTTTGGGCCAAAACATTCACAAAATAAACCTCACATTTTGCCCCCACCTCAAATTAAGGGTATAAACCTCTCCCCAACGAAGTAAACCTGTTTCCCTCGCTTGCTCATCTTACTTACGTTCATGTGGAACCGTGGACCTCTGAAGCAGAACAACTGCTCCAGCCAAGACTTGGCAGGAGGCCCACAGCCCATGAACTGGGCTACAACTGAGCAGAGGCTACTAATGAAGGGATCCTTGGGAGTAAGGAAGATCAGGGAGGGATGTTGAGGCACTCAGGAGCCAACCACGGTGGGGAACGATCACCCCCAGGTCACCCTGAAGGGTCCCAGAATCGGGAGAGACTGTCACTGTGGGGAGCACGCCCAGCAGCGGTGGTGCCTCCAGTGGGCGCATGGAGCCATGCCCCCCAGAGCCCACAGGAGCTGGGAAGCCACAACTCTTTCCGTGCCGTGCTTGTCTCCTCCCTTGGCCAGATGCAATCAGAGGTTAGAGGTCAAGGGAGCCCACTGATGCAGATCCTTGGCCCCAGAGGGACCAGGGGAAGGTGGAGTTGGAGGAACATCCATCTAAACGGACAAGGTCAGGTGTCCAGTGCGCCATCTGTTGATCAGAAAATAAAGTCACTTCCCCTTACTTAATGTCCAAATCCCAGCGACTCTGTGCCCCTGCCCCCCCCCCATTAATCTTCCCCACCACTCCTAAAGAGGGTATGTTCACTTGACTTCCCCTTCTGCTAGGACACACAACCAGTCACCCTTGCCAGTCACTGGCTCTTGGCAGGCTCTGTGCTATTAAATTTCTTTCCAAATCTTAGGTCATTTGGGCTAAGCGAGGATATTCAAAGAGATCCTGGGAATTTCCTGGCCACCTGGTTCACGAAAACCACAGATCTAGCTGTTTTCTAAAGTAGAACTACTTCTCGCTGCACTCCTAGCCTTGAGTATAAAATAACAGATTTCAGAGCTTTTTAGAAAAATGGGCTGCTTCTGGGTCCTTCTATTAGACACTAAATTAAGAAGCATGCCTTTATCTTATAGTCAGAGAATGATGATGTATCAGATGTTTGTTCCATATAGATTAAATGTAAGGAAGATAAGGTGTGAAAGTAAACAAACAAACAAAAAAAACCAAAAACCAAAAGCAATTCTAAGTCATGAGAGAAAACTTTGCTTTCAAACTTTCTTAACCATTTCACACAAAAGCTTGGGGTCATTCTTCATTCAAATGGCACTGTCTGCCCTTCAGTGACACTGGGCTTGTGATTTTGTGAACTTTAGAGCCTGATTATCTACTTTTCATCTATTATTACTAATCTTGTCTTGAATCGAAACACTGCATGTTATTGTAATGAACCGGTTGTGAAATTTACTGACGACTTCCAGGCATTCTGCTGAGTAGGATAAATAGGTACCTGGAACCATTTGGTGTGCTAAAAATGAACTAACTAAAATATAACTCCCTTTTTTTTTGAGTCAGAGTCTCTGTCGCCCAAGCTGGAGCTCAGTGGCATGCCCATGGCCACGACAGCCTCGACCTGCTGAACTCAGGGGATACTTCAGCCTCAGCCTTCCAAGTAGTTGGAACCACAGGCACGTTCCACCATGCCCAGCTAAATTTTAAATGTTTTGTAGAGACGAGGTCTTATCATGTTGCCCAGGCTGGTCTTGAACTCCTGGGTTCAGGCAAGCCTCTTGCCTCGGCCTCCCAAAGTGCTGGGATTACAGGCAGTGAATCACCATGCCTGTCCTTAAAAATATAATTCTTAAAGGTTTACCACAATATTTCAAGTCTATAGCCCCAAAAACTGGTTGTAAGATCCTGGCTTTTTTGTCATTGGCAAAAATTCTCGTAACTACTTTGACTGACTTGGGAGTTTGTATAATCAACTCCCATCTCTTACCTCCAACCAGGTGTGATAAGATTCTATTCAATTTGTATTCACAGTCAGACTGCTTTTAGAGTATTTCCACTGAAGAAGGAGGATATTCTGGATTCTGGTGTGGATCAGAAGTTTTGGGTATCAAAACTTTGGGGGATTGTATCACTTAGATACAATAAACTGAAAATCCCAAGTCAAAAAACCTGATACAACAAGGAAAATCTCGTATTACACATGATGAAAAACCCTGCCCAGGTGTGATAGGATGGCTCCCAGTTTAGTAGCATTGCCAAACACCTGTCTTTTCTGCTCTGCCATCCTCAGTACAAGTTTATAAGTTTGTCTTCGGGTTATTGAACTATGATTATAAAATGTGTCACATGAAAACACAACAGCATCGATTTAGAAAATGTTCCTGTGTCTTTTTTTAAGAGGGAAGTAATCTTTCTTAGAACCCTCTAGGAGATGCCTCTCATTTCTTATTGGTCAGAATTGTATCACACGTTCAGGCTTAACCTATTTCTCACAAGAGGAACAAGGTCACTCTGATTGGCACGCTCTTTGGCAGTCACTGACAGCCCACTTTGAGCCCATTCCAGTACCTTCTATCACCTGAGAAAGAACTGTAAGTCTTCTGTTGAGATTTTAAGGGTGAGATTTTATAATAGGTAGGTACAAGTTAGTAGTTTTCCAGAAGCACGGGTTATAGAGACAAATGAGCAATCTCCCCAGCAAAACTGCTAGACCTGTAATGAGTCAAGGCAATGTTTTCTCAGTTAAGGGTCTATTGGCCGGCTCAAGAGGTCAGCATGCCAGTTCCACCTTTATAGAGTGACAGAGATGGAATCTCACTATAAAGTATCTTAGTTGCATCCAAAGTCATCAACAGAGGACATTATTGTTAATTGGAAGTCCACATGATGGCATTTGTTAAATAAATGAATGTGTCCACCAGTTGCACATGGCCCTTTGGGCTAAAGTCTTGCTCGTTATCCTAGCAGGTTCCACACTGCTGCAAACCTTACATCAATTTCCTAAAATATTTTCTCTTCCCAAAATCCTATAGCATGTTAGGTTATATACTTTATGATAATAGTGATTTGTCTTAGAAGTAAAGGCTCTGAACTAGAGTCCCTGCATTCAAATTCTAATTCTTCAACTTACTTGCAATGGGATCTTGGCAAGTTATTTGATGTCTTCATGCATGTGTTCTTAACTACAAATGGTATAATAAGGGTGTCTACTTAATAAATGTGTGGGAATGTTACAACTCAAGCCATTGGCATATGGCAAGTGCTCAATAAATGGTAGCGATTATTATTTTTTAAAATATTTACACACTTTAACCCAGGAATTCTGCTTCTAGGAATTCATTCTAAGAAAGTAATAATGAATTTATGTGAAAAAATATCTCTTCAGCATTTTTATAATATCAAAAACTGTCTACAGTCTAAGTATCCTAGCATAGTGAATTGGTTAGCTAAATTATAGTGTATTCATAAAATGGAATGCTATGCAATAATTTAACATCAATGTCTCTCTCTATATGACATGGAATTATGCTCATAAAATATGATTAAGTGAGTAAAACAAACATACAAAGCAACATATACAGAGAATACCATGGTCCTGAAAGGATCTACAGAAGGAAACTATCCAGGACACTCACCAACATGCTAATGGTGACTAGGATTTTAGACTATCTTTCTTCATAATTCTTTTCATTTATCTAGAATTCATCCTTCCTATAATTATGAGTAATCCATAAGTAAAAACTCAAGGAATCTCAAACTGTCTTGCATGATTTGCACCCTGGTCTTGGATGACTAGCTTGTGCCCAGCATTCTATTCTGGGAACTAGAGTGAAGCTATGCTAAGAAGAGATACTTAGCCGAGGGCAGCCCACCCTTGGACGGGCTCTGTGACCCATGTGAGTGAGGGACTCTGTCCAACAGGGGGATGGCGATCACCAGGCTGAACAGCCCCCTGGGAATCTAGACCAGAGAGTGAGGCTTGGAGGGGACATGTGGTAGGTGTGAGGACCAGGACCAGGAGGAGCAGAGCCAGAGATAGCACAAGAGCGCAAACCTGGGCGAGGAACGGAGCAGGCGCCAATGCTGATTTCGGCTCCTGGAGACTGACTGGCTCCTGGACCCATTCCAGTCCACAGATATCCTTAAAACCAGCCCCAGCTTCCCTAAGTATCTTTTTTTTTTTTTGAGTTGGAGTCTCACTTAGTCGCCCAGACTGGAGTGCAGTGGCCGCTCCTGGCCACCGCAGTTTCGACCTGCTGGGCTCCGGCGATCCTTCCGCCTCAGCCTTCTGAGTAGCTGGAACTACAGGCACGTGCTACCACGCCTGGTTAATTTTTTTGATTTATGGTAGAGATGAGGTCTCCCCAAGTTGCCCAGGCGGGTCTCGAACCCGTGGGCTCAAGCAATGCACTCACTTCGGCCTCCCAAAGCGCGGGATTACAGGCTGAGCCACCGAGCCTGGCCTCTAAGTATCTTTGAATGAGCCTCTGTGTCTCACAGTAATAAACAACAGAACTGCCTACTCTGCCGTTCTCTCAGCATTGTCTTCCCACATGGATTCTGAGGTCCTTCAGGGCAGGCAGCATGCCTTTCACATCAAGCACACGCAGCTCAGGGCTGTTTAATGCTTCATTCATTCATGTATTCACTCAGCAACTATCAACTGCATGTTTAGATGTGCCAAGTGTACATCTAAGCACTGGGGAATACAACAGTGAATAAGTCCAAAAACTCCCTGCCTTCATAGGGCAGGGAAACACAGTAAAAATAAATAAATAAATAAAATGTATGGTAAGTTAGGATATGACCCGTGCTAACGAGAAAAATCAAGAAACGGAATACTGAGGGTGAAAGAAGGATTGGCAGAAATCGCAATTATAAACAGCACAGCCAGAGAGGCCTTCCTAGGAAAGAAACACTGGAGCAGAGCCCTAAAGGGGATAGAGGAAGAGCACTTCCAGCGGAGAGAACAATAAGTGTCCATGTCCCAAGGCAAAGAGAGCTAATGTGTTTGAGAAGGAGCAATGACACCAATGCTGGAGCAGAGTGAACGAGGGTAGGTGGGAGGCCTGTGGAAATAAGCCCATTGCCTAAGACCAGCATGAGTCCTGCTGAACGTGATGGTTGTTCCTGAGAGGGACATGTTGAGGTGAAGCCTTGACTGCTAACGATCTAAGCCTGGAAGTGAAGATCGAACCCTTATTTTGTGTGTGTGTGTGTGTTGGAGTCTCACTCTGTCACCCAGACTGGAGTGCAATGGCCGCTCCCGGCCACCGCAGCCTCGACCCGCTGGGCTCCGGAGATCCTTCCGCCTCAGCCTTCCGAGTAGCGGGAACTACAGGCGCACGCTACCACGCCTGACTAATTTTTGATTTATTGTAGAGATGAGGTCTTGCTAAATTGCCCAGGCAGGTCTTGAACCCTCAGGCTCAGGCAATCCACTCACCTCAGCCTCCCAAAGCGCTGGGATTACAGGCTGAGCCACTGAGGAGCTTAGCTTTGGATAGGAGAGGAGGTCAGGAGTTCACGGCTAGATCGCTTGTGTTAGTTCACAGGCACAAAAGGGCTGTGGCTTGTCTCTGAGTGATGCAGGGAGACACAGGAAGCTTTTGAATAGAGTTGAGATGCAGTGTGACTTAGGTTGTCGCAGGTCACCCAGCTACTGTGTAGGGAGTAGACCACAGGGAGACCAGGAACAGGCTTTTACAGCAACTGGGGTAGATGATGGTGGTTCACATGAGGGTGGAAGTAATAGAGGCTGTAAAAAGAGGCAAAACCACATTCCAGATGTGACTCGGAGGTGAAACTCCACAGTAGACATGATGTCCTGAGAGATATGACCCCAAACAAAGGCTCTGGCTTTCACTTTCCAGTTTTAGATTGGAGGTCAAGGCTGCCACCCCTCAGCATGTCCCTCCCAGTACCACCTCCAACCTTTTAGACCTAACATGACTCACCTCAGTTTTAGACAATAGGACATTTCCATAGGCCACTGCCTGGATGAATCTTCTTTCCTAAACTACTCCCATACTTCCTTCTTTCTGATTATTCATCACCAATTGTCTAAAATAATTGACTGAACCACATTGTCCTTTTAAAGATCTCATTAACAAGTCTTGGGTAAGTTCAGACAAAATAGCAAAACTCCCTTTAAAATTAACCCCCACACCATAGTGAAAAGTTGAATGCTTTTCCTCTAAGATCAGGAATAATACAAGGATGCTCACTTTCACCACTTCTATTTAACATAGTACTGGAAGTCCTAGCCAGAGCAATCAGGCAAGAGAAAGAAATGAAAGACATCTAAATTGTAAAGAAGGAAGTCAAATTGTCTGTTTGTAGATGACATGATCTTATGTATTAAAAGTCCTAAAGACTCCACTAAAAAACTCTTAAGACTTAACAAATGAATTCAGTGAAATTATAGGATATGAAGTCAACCTACAAAAATCAGTAATGCTTCCATATTGTGATAGTGAACTACCTGAAAAAGGAATTAAGATTGAAAGATCTCTACACTGAAAGCTAAAAAACATTGATGAAAGAAATGGAAACAGTCATAAATAAATGAAAGATAACCCTGTGTTCAAGGATTGGAAGAATTAATATTGTTAACATGGTCATGCTACCCAAAGCGATCTATAGATTTAATGTAATCTCTACCAAAATACAATGATATTCTTTACAGAAATAGGAAAAAAATCCTAAAATTCATATGGAACCACAAAAGACTCCTAATGTCAAAACAATCCTGAACAAAATAAACAAAGCTAGGGAGACTCTATACTACCTGTCTTCAAAATATAGTAATCCAAACATAGTACTGGCATAAAAATAGACACACAGACCAATGGAACAGAAGAGAGAGCATAGAGGAAAATTCATGTACTCATAACCAACTGATTTTTGACCAAGCTTCCAAAGCACACATTGGGGGAAAGTCAGTTGCTTTTTTTTTTGAGTTGGAGTCTCACTCTGTCACCCAGACTGGAGTGCAGTGGCCGCTCCCGGCCATTGCAGCCTTGACCTGCTGGGCTCCAGCGATCCTTCTGCCTCAGCCTTCCAAGTAGCTGGAATTACAGGCATGCACTACCACACCTGGCTAATTTTTTGATTTATTGTAGAGATGAGGTCTCGCCAAGTTGCCCAGGCGGGTCTCAAACCCGCGGACTCAGGCAATCCACTCACCTCAGCCTCCCATAGCGCTGGATTACAGGCTGAGCCACCGAGCCCGGCTGAAAGTCAATCTCTTTAATAAATGGTGGAAAATTGAATATCCACATGCAGAAGCATGAAACTGAATTCTTATCTCTTACCATATAAAAAATTAGCTTCTATCCCCATACACAAAAATTAACTACAAATGGATCAGAGACCTAAATGTAAAACCTTGACCCATAAGAACCTTAAAAAATGAAGGACATACCCTCTTGGAAATTGGAACTGGCATCCAATTCCTGAATAAAACCCGAAACCCACAAGCCATAAGAGATAAGATAGACAAGTGGGACCTCATTAAACTGACAAGCTGCTGCAAAACCAAAGAAACCATCAAGAGAGCAGGGAGATAGCCTACAGACTGGGAAAAAGTATTTGCCAACTCCAGGTCTGACAAAGGCTTAACATCTTGGATCTACAAGGAACTCAAACGTGCTGAAAAGAAAAAAACAAACAACCCCATTATAAAATGGGCAAAAGATATGAACAAACACTTCACAAAGGAAGACATTCGAACAGCCAACAGACACATGAAGAAATGTTCAGCCCCACTAACCATCAGGGAGATACAAATCAAAACCACACTGAGATACCACCTAACTCCAGTCAGAATGGCAATTATCAATAACTCAAAAAATAACAGTTGCTGGAGAGGGTGAGGCGAAAAGAGAACACTTCTACACTGTTGGTGGGAGTGTAAACTAGTGCAACCTCTGTGGAAAGCAGTGTGGCGATTCCTAAAAGCTCTAAATTTCAACCTCCCATATGACCCCGCAATCCCCCTACTGGGAATATACCCTGAAGAACTCAAATCACTCTATCAAAAAGATACCTGCACATGAATGTTTATTGCAGCATTGTTCACAATAGCAAGAACCTGGAAGCAGTCATGCTGCCCATCAAAAGAGGACTGGATTTTAAAAATGTGGTACATATACACGATGGAATACTACACAGCCATAAGAAAGAACAAAATCATGAATTTCGCAGCAACCTGGATGGAACTAGAGTTTATAATACTGAGTGATCTCTCACAGAAACAAAGATCTGAGTATCACATGTTCTCACTCATATAGTGGACCTTGATCATCCAACGTATTACCATAAGAAAATGACTGATAGTGGTGGGAAACTATGAAGGGGGGAAGGGAAGGGAGATGGGATTAATGGTAGTAAATATCTTCCTGGGGACGAGGGTACACCTTTTATCAACAAGGATGACTGAACGAAGCATATTTGTATACCTAACCCTTAACTGTACCCCACAATATCATAATAAAAAATACTGATTATAAAAAAAATGAATTAAAGACTTAATTGTCTTTAATGTCCAAGGCTTTGAAACTATAGAAGAACACATTGGAGGTCACACTTCACGACATTGTGCAGGGCAAGGATTCTTAAAATAAGACCTCAAAAGTACAGGCAACAAAAGCAATGAGATTATAGCAAACTAAAAAGCTTTTGCACGGCAAAGGAAACTATTAACAGAATGAAGTGACAGCCTACAGAATGGGAGAAAATATTTGCAAACTATACATCTGACAAGGGGTAAATACCCAGAATACATAACAGCAAAAAACAGCAGAACATCAACAGCAAAAAATACTCCACAGCAAAGACCAAATAACCAGATTAAATAATAGGCAAACGACCTCAGTAGATAGTTCACAAAAGAAAACATACAAATAGCCAACAGGAAAATATAAAAATGTCCACCATCACTAATCGTCAAGGAAATGCAGTCAAAACTACAATGGGATATCCTCTCACTCCAGTTAGAATGGCTATTATCAAAAGGCAAAAAATAACAAGTGTTGATGAAGATATGGTGAAAAGGGAACACTTAAACATTGTTGGGGGGATTGTAAACTAGTACAACTTATGGAAAACAGCATGAAGTTTCCTCAAAAAAACTAAAACTAGAACTACCATATGATCCAGTAATCCCATTAATGGGTATCTAGCCAAAGGAAATGAAGTCAGTATGTCAAAAACATATCTGCACTCCTGTGTTTATTGCTGCACTATTTACAATATCCAAGATATGGAATCAACCTAAGTATCCAACAATAGATGAATGGATAAAGAAAATGTGGTATATATACACAATTAAATACACTCAGTCATCAAAAAAAAAAAAAATAAGAACCTGTCACTTGCGACAACATAGACTAGCCTGGATAACATCATGTTAAGTGAAATAAGCCAGACACAAAAGCACAAATACTACATAATTTCACACATTTGCAGCATCTTTAAAAAAAAGTTGATATAATAGAAGCAGAGAGGCTGGGCTCGGTGGCTCGGCCTGTAATCCCAGTGCTTTGGGAGGTCAAGGTGAGTGGATTGCCTGAGCCCACAGGTTCGAGACCTGCCTGGGCAACTTGGCAAGACCTCATCTCTACAATAAATAAAAAATTAGCCAGGCGTGGTAGCGCGCGCCTGTAGTTCCAGCTACTTGGAAGGCTGAGGCTGAAGGATTGCCAGAGCCCAGCAGGTCGAGGCTGCAGCGGCTGGGAGTGGCCACTGCACTCCAGTCTGAGTGACAGAGTGAGACTCCAACTCAAAAAAAAAATAGAAGCAGAGAGTAGAACAGTGGTTACCAGAGAATGGGGAGGGGAAGGGGAAAGAAAAGATGGGAAGAGGTTGGTCAACGGGTACAAGTTACAGTTGGATAGGAGGACAAAGTTCTGGTATTTTATTGCACACAGGATAACTATGTTTAACAGTAAAGTATTCTATATTACAAAATATCTAGAAGAGGAGGCTTTTGAGTGTTCTTACCACAAATACATGACAAATGCATGAAGTGATGGAAAACTATACATTGTGAATGGAAAACTATACATAATGTGGATGAGCTCTGCCCTGGTCAGATCATTATACAACTTATATATGTACTGAAACATAAGTTGTATCCCTTACATATATGCAAATGCAATGTGTCAATAACTAAATAAATAAATGTGTACATAATCCACACCTTTTTTTCCAAGGTGAAAAGCAGTTGCCCTACAACCTTGGGAGCAAGGTAGGGAAGAAAGGAAGAGAGACAGAAAGGACGCTCAAGTCCAATGCTCCTGGTGTGTAACTGCTCCTAGACTGAAAGTTGAGAAGAATCTTCAAGAGGAATTAAAGCACTTTTCTATTTCATGAATCACCACTGATGAATATCAAGCAGCGCCTTGTGACCTCCAAGACTTAACATACTTCCAAATATAGCTAATAAATGACTAAGAAGAGACTTAGCCCCTTGATTAATGTCTCACTGAGACTGAACACCGTAATTTCTGTGAAATCAATAACCAGCATTTTCCCTCCTGCTGATACCCCCCATTGTTCATCAGGGGAGACTAGACAGCTTTGAAACATGCATTATCCTCCATCTTTATTAGCTGTTCTCAAAGAATTTAGAGTATGAATTAATAACAGGGAGAAAATTACACTTAAAAGCTTGCCAGCCATGGGGCTGTTGAATGTTTGAGCCTATCAGACCCAGAAATAATGTCTACCAATACGTTGGGTTTGATTGCTCAAGATTACTTTCAGGGAGCTATGCTAGATGCTGACAGACCTTGTTGGAATTTTTGGAATTTTTTCAGGCTCTGTCATGTTGGCCTACCTCATGGAGAAGTCAGATAAAATGTCAGCATTCTGACTGCCCAAACTCCAAGACATATATTTTCTTCCTTGCCTGTGTTCACTAGTTCATTTACTTTAGAGTCAAATGATCTGTTTTTAAAACCTAACTTCATCACTTACTGATTGTATGGCCATTAACAAGAGGCTTAATATCATTTAACAAATATTTACTGAATATCTACTGTGTTTCAGGTACTGTAAACATCAATGAGTACACATTGATGAGTCTTGGTTTTCTCACACACTAATAATCTCTCCCTTGAGAGTAAAGTCAGGGGGTAGGAATAGTGAGAGAATTAAGTGAAAAATTTGTTGAACAGTCAGCACACAGTAGGTGCACAGTAAGTGGTAGCTTTTATTGTAGTCTTAAGAAAATATTCAGATTTTACAAGGGGGTAAGAAACATTTTCACAGCCAACACCTACTGAACTGGCAGGTAAGAAGAGTGATCCTTTTTGAGAAGGTAATTAAAAGTTGGCCCCAGAACGTCACATTCTTTTGAAATGGTCTCTCACTGGTCTATGCCTATGTTTTCATGATGGTCAGTTTTGTGTGTCAACTTGATTAGGTCATGGGGAGCCCAGGTATTTGGTCAAACATTATTCTGCGTATTTCTGTGAGGGTGTATTTGGATAAGATTAATATTTAAACTGGTAGACTAAGTAAAGTAGATTCCTAATGTGGGTGGGCTCATCCCATCAGTTAAAGACTTGAATAGAAAAAAAGGCCGATCTTCCCCTAAGTAGGAGGGAATTCTTCCTGCCTAAATGCCTTCAAACTGGGGCGTCACTTTTCTTCTGTCTTCAGTCTTGAACTGATACACCAGGTCTTCCTGGGTCTCAAGCCTACCCACTTTCAGAAGTGAAATACACCATCAGCTTCCTGCTTCTCAAGTTTCAGGCTCTCCTCGGTCTCCAGCTTGTTGCTTCATCTTGCAGACCTTAGGACTTGCTGCTTCCATACCTGCATGAGCCAATTTCACCCATTGGTTCTGGTTCTCTGGAGAATCCTTATCCATTTCCAACCTCAATTTGGTTTTCTCATTCCCCATAATCTGCTCTGTACTCCAGCAGGTCTGAACCCAGAAAGCTCCTTGACCTGTCATGCCCTCATGTATCTTTCTGCCTTTGCACAAATGTTACCTCTGTCCCCAAAGTCTTCTTCCAACCTAATCCTCAGGACCAAACTCCTGCTCACTTGACAGAACTCAAGTTTAGAATCACCTAACTCAGAATCATATCCTTTTGAGTTTGGACCTTCACCCATGTCAGCTGATGCTTACGCTATTCCAGCACACTCTTTTGAAAGGGTCTCTCACTGGGCCTGAAAAGAATGACATGACTAATTTTTACATATGAATGAAAGTGTGCTTATAAGACCCCCCCCAAAATAATGCAATTCAACTTCAGATCCATCATTGAACATGTGATTTCTTCCAGATTAGATGCTTAGTACGGTGGCCAGCTTGCCTCCAAAAGTTCTTTTGCAATTCAAGATGAAAACTCCATCCTTCCACAGAAGTAGCCCTAGCTAGAGAGAGCTGGAGGCAAGACCCAGACAAAGGATTACTGAAGGTATGTATTAATCAAATCTCCCACAAACCAGTGCTGTTTCTCATGCAACCCAAAGAAAGATGTTGGCCAATCCAGTTTACGTGAGATCCTGAGTAGAGATTCAGAGGGAAGTGCAGCAGCTTCTCACCTTAGAAACACTGCAAATGACATCATGGACAAGGGAGCATTCCTGTTGCCTCCTAGAATGGTTCAGGGAACACCAGAAACCAAGAGGAGTAGAGATGACAAGAGATGCACAGGTACAAGTTGGAGCAGGGAGAAGAAAGCCCAGGAAGGCTGTGCAGTCAGCTGGCCTAAGGGAGCATCTGGGGTAGAGAGAAGACCTCATCCTCAGGTCTGGTGACTCATAGAAGTCTTCCTGGAGAGACGAGTCTCTACCTGACATCCAAGGGTCAGCATTGGGGTGGACAGTGAGGGGGTTATTGTGCTGTGGACACCGGTGAGTGGAGACCAAGTAGAGACCAAAAGCTACGTGGAAAGACAGAGGTGAGTCCTGTATCAGATGAAGCTAAAGCACCTGCTTCATTGGTTTGAAAAATCTCACATTGCCAGGATATGGACTTCAGATACAACTCTTGGCTACTCCCATAAGTGAAGTTACTTCTGAAGCTGTTCAAACAGTGTTGTTATAACACTGCTATAACAGCTATTAAGTTGTGTATGGTGTGGGGTAAACCTCAGAAATAAGAAGAGTTTACTACACTAGTTGACTAAGTTTTGCCTTTACATTTCCTTCCTATTTGCCATTTGCAATATATCCTTGGCTTTAAAAAATGTATTTTCACCTCTTGCTTTACAGAAAGTAGAAGAAAACATCCTATATTCTAAATTAAACCAGTGTCTCCATAGCCCAGCATCTGTGTCAGAGAGGCATTCCATTGTCCCAGCTTCTTCAAACATATCTGCCTTCAACCAATGTGTCGACTAAGCGTTGCCTAAGTTGTCATATTTCAGTATATTCCAGCCTTGAATTGCCCAGCACTTTATGGGAAAAGTAAACGGCACTGCAGCTTTTATCACTCCAAGTAGTTTGGGTGACCAGAGGTTTCATTGCACTGGATTCCTTGGCTCACACAGAACGGCTTACACAACTCCACAGGTGACTTGGGCCCACACACTCAACCCTGGCTTCATTTTTCTTTTTGGAAGAAATGCTACATTACTTTTTCTTCTGTCTGAAAGATATCTAAATGAAACCGGAGGCATTCATGTAATTCTCTCTCCCTGCCATGTCCCTGGCAGGGTCAAGGACACAGCTCTTGGCCCGCCTGCATTCGTCACGGCTGGGAAGGACAGGAATCGTTGCTTGTTTTCCTTCTCTCCACCCACACGTAAGCCCACATCCTGCAGGACCCCAGGAGCTGGTTTCTCAGTTCAGGGGTAAAGGCAGCAGTGATGACTCACACTGACCCACTGAGAGCCCCCCTGGATCCTCCTCAACTTTAGAAGGCCCCGGTCCACGCTTTCCTCAGACCCAGGGTCAGTCGCTGTTCCCGGCCTACCTCAGGAAGGCCTGATCTCCACCAGCACTGAAAGAAGCCTTGCTGATTTTGCTGGCGCATTTTGAGAGAGTCAGGCCTGAGGCCTGGGCGGCCCTTGAAAGGGAGCAAAGAGCACAGAGTCACCCTTCAGCGACCCTTGCTCATGGAGGAGGCGTTTTGTGAAAAGTCCTTGGCTTTGGAATGTGTTATCTTATTCTTTCCAGATGTTTTCCCTAATAACAGTTGCTTTATCTAACCTAAGAGTAAGTCAGTTTCCCAAGCACACAGCGGACAATGAGGAAATAATCCAGAAATAATCAGGAAAACATAGCATTTGGGAGTTAAATATGTTTTTTGCTTGGATAGTCCTCACAGTTGATAAACCTCCTATGATGGCATAGAATTTGAAAGGAAGAAATAAAACTGTGTTTATTTGCCAATGACATAATGTCCTATGTAGAAAAATCCCAAGGAATCAAAAACAAAAAATAAAAAAAAAACAAGCAAATTAATGAAACCAGCCTAGAACTAGTAGCTTACCAAGGCTGCAGAGTATGTGATCAATATACAAAAATCAACTGTATTTCTATATACTATCAATGATTATGTAGAAACCAAAATTAAAAACACACTATCATTTACAACGCCTCCCCAAATAAAAATCTGTAGGTATAGCTTCAACAAAACTTGCACAGGACTGCTGAAGACTACAAAATGAGGATGAAAGGAATTAAAGAAGATGTAAAGAAATGGCAAGACTTATTGTGTTTCTGGATTGACAGATTCAATAGAGTAAAGATGTCAATTCTCCCAAAATTGGTCTATCAGTTTAACTCCATTCCTATCAAAATGCCAGCAAGACTTTTTATATATTTAGACAAGATTATTATGAAATTTATGTGGAAAGGCAATGGAATTAGAATAGCTAAAACAATTTTCTAAAAGAAGAATAAAATGAGAGGAATCATTGTATCTGATTAAGGCTTATTATATAATAACAATAATAGGGACAGTGTGTATTAGTGGAAGACAGATAGATCAATGGAACAAAATAGAAAAGCCAGAAATCCACACAAATGCAACCAACTGATTGTTAGTGGAGGAAGGAGAGTCTTTAAACAGATCATGTTGGAACAATTAGACAACTACAGGAAGAAAAAAAAGGAACCTCAATCTAGCACTCCCATCTTATATGAAAATAACTAAACATGGAATATATATTTAAATGTAATATGTAAAACTATAAAACTTTTAGAAGAGCCAGTCGCGGTGGTTCAAGCCTGTAATCCCAGCACTTTGAGAGGCCAAAGAGATAGAATTGCCTGAGTCTAGAGGTTTAAGATCAGCCTGGGCAACTTGGTGAGACTTCATCTCTACAATATATCAAAAAATTAGCTGGGCGTGGTAGCACATGCCTGTAGTTCTGGCTACTTGGAAGGCTGAGGCGGTAGGATGGCCTGAGCCCAGCGGGTCAACGCTGGGGTGGCCGTGAGCATGCCACTGAACTCCAGCCTGGGCGACAGAGTGAGACTGACTCAAAAAAAAAAAAACCCCAACTTTTAGAAGAAAACAGGAGAGAAAATCTTCAGGACCTAGGGCAAGTGTAGAGTTCTTAGACATGACACTAAACGCACAATCTATAAAAGAAAAAATTCATACATTGTGCTTCATCAAAATTCAATTGTTTTGCTCTGTGAACGATCCTGTAAAAAAGATAAAAAGACATACCATAGACGCGTAGAAAATATTTGCAAAACTATGTGACAAAAGACTCATATCTAGAAACATAAAGAACTCTCAGAACTCAGCAGCAGTTGTGTTAGGAGTGGGGTATGGGGTGACTATAAAGGCACAGCTAAGGGACGCCTGAGGTGACGGCACAGTGCAGGTCCTGACGGTGGTGGCTGCCACATGGACTTACACGTATGCTAAGAATGCATGGAATCATGCAAACTAGTGAGATCTGAACAAGGTGTGTGTAGTACACTGATGAAAAGCGCCTGGCTGATGCTGTGCTCTGACTGCGCAAGTGTAAGCACTGGGGGTAAGCACTGAAGGATGCACAGGCCACCCCCCGTACTGTTTTTGTAACTTCCTTTGAGTCTGTAATTGTTGCAAAGTAGGAAGTTTTAAAACCGTGTCCCTGAATGGTTGTTGCAGTGGACAGTCCAGTCATGGTAACTGAGACTTGACTGTCCTCTCACTGTCTCTGTGAAGTCCAGATTCTGACCACAGACACATGCATGCTCGGCATGTCTCTGAATGACAGCTGTCCTTGACCTCCTTCAGCTCCCTCTTCCGACTGGATGCTTTGCTCTTGTGTCTTTACCTAAAACTGCCGGGCGTTTCCACCAGCCTGCCCTGAGAAGTGCTACTTACTCTGGAGCCTTCAGATGCTGCCGGCAGCAGCAGGCTGGGCCAATGATTATTCCATTCTGTACCTTTCAGGGAGGGGAAGCTCTTTGAGACAAGGTCTTCCTGTCTTGTGCAGCACCGTATCCCGTCCCTAGAGTAGAGCCTGTCACTTAGTAGGGACTCAAAAAATTAAAAAGGGTGGGGGAAGAGAGAGAGAGAGAGGGAGAGAGGGAGAAAGGGAGAAAAAGGGAGGAGGAGGAGAGAGAGAAAGATAAAGGGAGAGAGGGAGAGAAAAAAGAGAGGGAAGGAAAGAGAGGAAGAGAGAAAGAAAGGAGAGGGAAAGAAAGAGAGAGAGAAGGAGAGCGAGACAAGGAGGAAGGGAGGGAGGTAGAGAGGGGGAGAGAGAGAGAGGGAAAAAGAGAGAAGAGAGAGGGAGGGAAAGAGAAAGAAGGAAAGAGAGAGAGAGAGAAATGAGAAAAAAAAAATCTTGCACATAATCTTGCATGCAAAAAAAAGAAAAGAAAAGAAAAACCTCACAGGTCAACAGGCCCCTTGCAATAAGCAAGAGGAAACCTCATGAGTCGTGTCCTTACATAAGGCCCAACCAAAGGCCTCCATGGCCACCCTGCATTCTGTGATCTCTCCTTCCTCAGAAATCCACAGACGCTTTGAAGAATGTTCCCTCAGTACATGCTGAGCCTTGTTGGGCGCTGGGCGCTGCACCAACACTGGGGGTTCAGAGCT
Organism: Carlito syrichta; assembly: GCF_000164805.1. Classification (NCBI taxonomy): domain Eukaryota; kingdom Metazoa; phylum Chordata; class Mammalia; order Primates; family Tarsiidae; genus Carlito; species Carlito syrichta. Next base: position 1,396,010 of record NW_007260598.1, read on the forward strand.
AAGCAGAGGCTGCTTCCTGCCCTGTAGAAGCTCCCAGCAGCCAGGGGGACAAACGGGCAAACAGATCATTGCCATAGGCAAGCCCAGGATGCCAGGATGGTGCAGCAGAGAGGAATCCCAGTCTGGCCTCAGGATCTTGGAGGTTCCCCAGCATTAGACAGGGAGATGGACAGACAGGCAGGCAGGCAGAGGGCTGCCATGGGTTGCACGTTCTGGGCCAGGCACCATGCTGAACACTGTTACATCCTCCCATGGAGCCTTCTACAACCCCAGAAGAGCAGGTTTATTCTTTCCAACTCAAGCAAATCTAGGAGAACAAGCAGGATTGGGCAGGTAAGAGGAAGGGAACAGGTGCCCCAGTCTAGGAGAACACCACCAGCAAAGGCAGGGCGAGTGCACACCTGGGCTGTCTGGGCCCACAGGCATTGCTGTATGACTGGGAGGAGACTCGACTGAGATTAAGACAGGAAAGCAACCAGCAGTAGTAGCTGACAGGAGTAGACCCCTAGAAGGCTTTGTTTGCCGAGTTAACAAATAACAGTGGCCTTCAGGTCAGGCTCTGTGGAACCTCTCACTCACAGGGCTGGGCCTTGGTTACTGTGATGCTTGATTTTGACTTTATTCCAGATGTTTGTGGAAAAACACTGTAGCAGTTGCTGCTGGTGCCTGTCTGTCCGTCCTGCTCCTTACCATGCAGCACACTAGCTCACTTCAAGCCATCAGCTCTTGCATTTCTTTGACCACCGTAGTCCACTGTGCCTGGCCATGTGGCTGGCTGCCTGTGCCCACAGCTCTTGAACAATGGAGTTGATTGCAAAGCTACAGCCACCTTTCCCCCTGGGAGAAATGGCTCTAAGTCCCAGCTCTAAGCTAGTGGGCAGGAACTCTGATTGCCCACAGTAGTAATTCACTCGGTCATCTTTCCTTTAGGGGCTATCTTCCCTTCCAGTCTCCTGTCTCTGTGCCTAGCAGATGTTTCCTGAGGGCACCTCTCAAACGCTTTATTTAAATCCTTGTGTGAAGTCTGCTTCTGGGATAATCCAAGTGCACATGCACGCGCACACACACACACACAGGCATAGAATATCTCTGTTACGATTCAAAGAAACTCCAGCGAAGACCAATCAGAATAGCTGCAGATTTATCTACAAAAAAAAAAAGATTCAAAGAAACTGTTAACTGTAGCTTCCGGGGAAAAAAACATTGGTTGGTTGGGAAAAGGGTAGGTGAGGAAATTATTTGTCACTAAACATCTCTTTTTGTTTATTTTTTGTTTGTTTGTTTTTTTCACCATGTCCATGAATTTTCTATTTTAAAAATACATTTTTAAAAGCTACCCAAAATAAGTACTTTAAATTATTTTAAAAATCAGCTGTGGTTTTATAACAACATAATCATATGTGTTTTGTGTCCTATTTTAACATATTGGAGATCACCAAAGTATTAATCCATGCTTCCCGACAAATGCTTTTTGATACAGTCTAAGAACCTATCTTTTTTGCTAGTTTGGTTCATAACGTTGAATGTTCAATAAAAGTGGCACTGATTAGAAAAACTGTAGCTCTGTACAAATGATTTCCAAAAATCCAGGCTTATGCAGGTCATCACACTCAACAAAAGTCATGCTGGTAAATCCTAAGTGATCACATTCCCTCCCACTGCATAATAACTAGCTGTTCAATCAGGATAATATTGCATGGGCCCCTGTCCTAGATCTGGGTTACTTTTGATTTGACTTTTACATTTAACATAGGGAGTACCTTCATTCCCTATTCAACATTAGATCAACATTGGTATGATTCAACATTAGGATCAAATTTTCCTTCTACTTCACATTCAAGGTATTGGATCTGTTTGAGAGCATCCTGAGATTTCCAGGCAAGCTTAAACAGTTTTTTAAATAAAAACTAAAATAAAGCTGTTGCTATTATTGTGACTCACCTCTGTGAGCCAAACTTTCTCAGCACTGGGCAAGAGAAACAAATGCAACAATAAATTGGAACCTAAGGTTGATATAAAACGACAGTTGCACCTATGATCGTGAATGGCAAGTGTTTTACTTCTCAAAATAATCTCATTGTTCAGAGTGGTTGGCCTTGTTACAAGTGTTAAGAATGTGTGCCTACAAAGTGCATATCGATCAATAAGATAGCTTTTCATCTGTCCCTTCTCTTGGTGTTAAATGTAATATTTGTTTGAAAAACAAGTTACATTTCCAAATATGTAGGGTCTCTGATGATGACCAGGCCAGCTCCTACATAAGCGTAGGCGAGCGCTGTGGTCAGATGCGTGTGTCTGAGCCAGGCCACCCTGGTGGCTGGAGGGGACTGAGCCAGTGAGCCTGCCATCAGGACAGCCAACTGGGAGGTGCCGGGAACAGGCTGAAGATAAGAGATTTGGCAACATAAGCTTAGTGGGAGGTGGTGGGTGTCTTGGGTGTAGAGGCGAGAGCTGGGAAATGTGTGTCAAGTCAGAGGAGGCGTGGATCAGGGTTTAGGTCCCTTCCTGCAGGCATAAGCGTGAGCTTCATGACTAGAGTCTGCTCCTTGAGGAAGGAGACTTTGGAACCAACGTCCTTGAGTGCCTCACAGGGCCTCACATAAACCTCTGCACACAGTGGCTACTCTGTGAGTGTCTCAGGACTGATTTATTTATTTATTCCAGACAGCAAGGGACTGCATTACTGCAAGAATCTCATTTAGACACATTTACCAAATTCCCATGTTATATCCAAATTATTAAAAATGTCTCCACCTAGACAGATTTGGCAGCTAGTATCTTTTTTTTTTTTTAAGTCGGAGTGTCACTCTATCACCCAGGCTGGAGTGCAATGGCACACCCATGACCACCACAGCCTCTATCTGCTGGGTTCAGGCAATCCTTCTGCTTCAGTCTTCCAAGCAGCTGGAACTACAGGCATGCACCTCCACGCCCGGCTAATTTTTTTATGTATTGTAGAGACAAGGTCTCACCAAGTTGCCCAGACTGGTCTCGAACCCCTGAGCTCAGGCAATTCTCTCACCTCCACCTCCCAAAGTCCTGGGATTACAGGCATGAACCACCATACCCAGCATTTTTTTTTTTTTTTTTTGGCAGTTAACATCTTTATCACAATTTTGAGGGGAAAATGTATACACAGGGGCCATTTTTAAAATGGCTTCCTTTCTTTCTAAAGAAGAGAAGAAAAAAGGAAGGACAAAAGAAAGAAGAAGGGCGAGAGGGAGGGAAAAAGAGATGACTGGTTTGCATTTAACCAGGCCCTCTGGCAGACACATCACATGGAAGCACCGGATGGCTGCCCTCTATCCACTTGATTTCTTGTCCCACTGTACTATAGTTCTTTTTTTTTTTTTTTTTTTGAGGTAGAATCTCACTCTGTCATTCAGGCTGGAGTGCAATGGCACACTCACGGCTACCCCAGCAGCAACATGCTGGGCTCAGACGATCCTTCCTCCTCAGGCTTCCAAGTTGCCAGAACTACAGGCACGCACTACCATGCCCGGCTTGTTTTTTGATTTATTGTAGAGACGAGGTCTTACCAACTTGCCCGGGCTGGTCTCAAACCCACAGGCTCAGGCAAGCCACTCGCCTCGGCCTCCCAAAGTGCTGGGATGACAGGCTGAGCCACCGAGCCCGGCCTATACTATAGTTCTTAGCTGGCTTGAAGTCATTCCACCTCCTCCCCCTCCCTGCTGGCTTCCCTCCTCTCCAGCCCCTTCCAGGTCTGAAGTGGAGTCTGTGTCTCCTTGAGTGGAACATGTCCAGCCAGCTCAAGAGGGTCCTGAGGCTTGTCTCTGTGGGCCCCGTCCCTCAAAGCTGCTCTCTGAAGGCCAAGTATACGGCCTGGGGAGGCCTCTGGCCTGCTCTCATGGCAAGTGTGTGCTGTGCTCTCTTGGCTTCTTTTCCTGGATGTGAACAGAACCACCAAGATGGAAGCGTATCCTCTGTACAGCAGTGACTCCCATCCTTCCCCTCCAGGGAGCAACTCCCTGCCACCCCCTACTGTCCCCGCTGTCCCTGGGGGCTGGAGGCCAGTCATATGGCCGGGGCTGGCTGGGCCTCACTGTGGCGCCCTGACTACCTCTCTGTCCCATTTCTATCTGTGCAAACTCTGGGCGAGACGACTGTCCCAGGAAGTCTGGAGAGAGAAGAGAATCACAGAAGAGCAGTGCAGCAGGGGAGGGAGGGAGGTGGAGGCCCTGGGGGCCGGACCCTCTGGGGCTGGTCCAGGTCCTGTCCTCGGGGCCAGGGCTCCACTGGAGGGTACGGACCTTCAGCTTCGGGGCCCTTGCGAGCCTCTCCAAAGCCTTGTCCCCAACTTCATATCCACAGTTCTACATTCTTTTCTTGAAGATGGTGTCCCCAGATTGTATAGGCTTCAGGGCCCCCAGATGAAGCCAGGCCTTACCACCAGCCAGCTTTGAGCTGCTTTTTTCTGGCTGCCTCCTCCAGGCCTGCCCTGCTCACATCTCCCCTTCACTGCCTTCCGGGCTCAGCCACTGGCTGTGGCCTGGTGGTAGCCAAGGCATCAGGGCCCTTGCACTGGTTGTCTCCTCTGCCTAGAAGGCTCTTCTTCCAGGTGTGCCTCCTTTGGTCCTTACTCAAGAGGTACCTTCTCAGAGAGGCCTGCCCTGAGCTCCTGGTTTAAGATGGAATCTACTGCCCTGGACACCTTGTTTAAGGTGGAATCTACTGCCCTGAGCTTCTTGTTTAAGGCAAAATCTACTGCCTTGAGCTCCCTGTCTAAGGTGGAATCTCCTGCCCTGAGCTCCCTGTTTAAAGTAGTATTTACTGCCCTAAGATGCCTGTTTAAGGTGGTATCTACTGCCCTAAGATGCCTGTTTAAGGTGGTATCTATTGCCCTGAACTCCCTGTTTAAGGTGGTATCTACTGCCCTAAGATGCCTGTTTAAGGTGGAATCTACTGCCCTGAGTTTCTTGTTTAAGGCAAAATCTATTGCCTTGAGCTCCCTGTTTAAGGTGGAATCTCCTACCCTGAGCTCCCTGTTTAAAGTGGTATTTACTGCCCTAAGATGCCTGTTTAAGGTGGTATCTATTGCCCTGAACTCCCTGTTTAAGGTAGAATCTACTGCCCTGAGTTCCCTGTTTAAGGTGGAATCTACTGCTCTCTCCACATGGTGCTGGCTTTTGCCCTCCTTACTCTGCCACCTTTCCACATTGTTTCTCATCTGCTAACAAACTTCGTCATCTAGTCACTTATTATTTTATGCCTCCCTGCCTTCCACTACTAGAACAGAAGCTCCATGCAGGAAGGAAAATGTAAAATCTGCTCTGTTTGCGATGCATTCCTAGCACCCAGCACACAGTAGTCACTTTGAACATTTGTCTGATGAGTGCATGAACTCAGAGCCAGAGGCAACGACCCTGCCTGCTGCAGTCTGAGGACAGCTCTGGCCAATAGACATTCGAAGAAAGAAAGAATGCTGCTTCCCAGAGGCGTCTTGGCTTTGCAGACTGGGTCAGGACTCTGGACCACGGGCCAAGGCCATGGACGCCAGTACATCCTGTCCCTGCCTGTCTACCTCAGGATGCATCATTTTGCCAGAAATGCTGAGACTGGGACAGGAGTCTGTCTCTCTGGTGCTGCGGACTGTGGGACTTTTCATGTGGGGTGTCCAGTCCTGGAAAACATAGCCAATTACTAACATAGCGAAGGGCTGAGATAAAGAGCAGAGCTGTTTACTCAGAGCCGGTGCTAATTTCCTGCCTTTGCAGTGGTTGCTGGGCTGGGAGGTGCACATCTGGCAGACACTCACTGGCCTGGCCCCAGGACGCGGTGCTGAAGCTCCGGGGGATGATCATCTTGTGTCATTCAGATCCCACAGTGACATCCCAGGGAATATTAGTGTTCTACCGGGGCGCCGGGAAGAGGGTGTGTGTCTATGGGATGGAAGGGGTGGATGGCGCCAAGATGTCCATGGAACTGGCCACCACAGCAGCCAGCCAAGAAACCTTATGCAGACAGTGCTGATGGCAGCACAGCCATCCTGGGCCTCACATAGCAGTCTGCAGGTGCCAGAGCTCTTTGTCATCTGGGTGGTTTTATGGCCATGCAGTCCTGTGAGAAAAAGCAGGAATGACCGTCCCAGTTTCCGCAGGAAGACTGTGAGGCTCAAAGACTAAGGGGTGTATCAGGGTCACAGAGCTAGCGCATGCCACCACAGACTGGGTCTGTGGTGACGGATGCACCCTGTCCTACGTGCTGCAGACATGGGTCCTTGACACCCCAGGTTGAAGCCTCGCAGCTTCAACTATTTCCCAGAAACCTCAGCAGCCTCTGAATGCAGACACTTATCTCCGTGCTAGGGCTGGATTTGAACCCTTGCTCGGTGAAGCCGGCTTGTGGGAGTGAGTCATGCCGCTGGCGGGAGACCCAGACTGGCCTCCCAGGGCTCCGGTATACTTGGCGGTCATTCTTTAATCGCGATGTGGCAATTTAAAAACAAAACCCAAAAGATGTTTCTCTGTGAAAACAACCATCCACTGAGAGTCAGGAAAACATGGGGGCACTGGGTATGTGGGTTTCACAGCAGGAGTACAGTTCAACCTCATGGTGCTCTTGGATCAGGAACCTGGAGCCCATCACACACTTGCAGGCATCCGACACTGTGATAAGTACTTCACATACGTTATCTCACTGATGCCTCCCCATTTCATACATAGAGACACTGAAGCCTAGAGCGGTGGTTTAATTGCCCAAAACCTCACAGCAGGTCGGTGGTGGAGCCGGACTCACATTGTGAGTCTGCATAACCAAAGCCCATGTTCTGAAACTCTGCATTGCACTGGCCCTCCTTGAAAATAGGATCTGGCAGCCTGTGTGCGTCCTACAGGCTTTCTGAACTCACAGACCTGCAGACTCAGAAAGGTCCCAGAACATACCTTGTCTCTCTCTCTCTCTCTCTCTGTCTCCTCCTCCTCACACTTCCTCCAATAACTTCTGACCCTTCTCCTGCCTTCTTTTTCTTGGGCTGACCTGAAAACTCCAAAATCTTCACTCTTCATCTGGCAGAACAATGCATTCATTCAGCCAGTTGTTTTGGGATGCCTATTTTATGCCAGGCCCTGCTTGGTGCTGGAAAATTGCAGTGAACAAAACAGATGTGAATCCTTGACTTCCTGAAGAGTCCTGTTAGCGCAGGACAAACTGAAAACAAGTATGCAAGGTAAAATCAGGCAAGAATAAAGCTGTGAGGAAATAAGAAAGAGAAAGGGGCTGTGGAGTGACAGGACTGCCGTTTGTGATGTGAGATCAGGGAAGGCCTCCCCAAAGAAGAGGTGTTTGGGTAAGGACCAGAATCCAGTGGGCAGGGAGTCATGGCATTGCCAGAGGGAGAACACCCCAATGGTAGGAATGAGCTTCCTCTAGAGTTGCCAGATTTAGCAATGAAGAGAAGGAGGAGGAGGAGGTTGAGGTGTGGGGAGGAAAAAAAGAAACATTGGATACCAGTTACAGTTGAATTTCAGATAAACAATGTATAATTTCTTAGTAAACATCCCATGAAAAATTTGAGACATACTTGTCTTAGTCTTAGTCCACTGTGCTGCTCTAACAAAATACTGCAGACTAGGTAATCTATAAAGCACAGAAATTTACTTCTCACAGTTCTGGACACTGGGAAGATCAAGTGTCAAGGTCTTGGAAGTCCCTCTGCTTCCAAGGTGGTACCTTGTTGCTGCATCTGCTGGAAGGAACAGATGCTGTGTCCTCACATGGTGGAAGGAACGGGAAGGGAGAGGAAAAGGACTGTGTCCTTACCTAGCAGAAGAGCAGAAGGGGAGAAGCCACTCTGCCAGGTCCTCTTATAAGGGCCCTGGTCCCATCCACAGGGGCCCCATTCTTATTAATCACCTGAGGATTCACCTCTTAATACTACTGCATTAGAGATTAAGTTTCAACGTGACTTTTGGAGGGGACACAGTTTCAAACCATAACAATACTTAGGCTAAAATAATGATGTGTTGTTTATCAGAAATTCAGATTTAACTGGGAACCCTGTATTTTGTCTGGCAGCCCTAGTTTTGTATGTTTAAGGAGAAACAAGGGGATCAGTGTGGCCAGAGTGGAGGTGTCCAGAAGAGGTGTAAGGGTGGGCATAGGAAAAGTTGGGGCAGGAGTAACATTGCAAACCCAGGAAGCCATCTAGGTATGCTTCCAGTTCTTCCAGTAGGAATTTTCTCCTAACTGTCCAAGAGTCATGCTCGGGGCTATGAAAGAGGGGAGAACACAGCACCGGGGAATGAACCAGGAGTAAGTCTAGTTGGGGCCTGCGGTCATTTGTGTCTGCAGCACCCCTTTTCTGCAGATGGTGAGACTCTTTGGAAACCCCCAGCATCAGCTTGCTCTTGGCTCCTCCACCTATCAGAGCATCTGGGTCCTGAGCAGATGACCTGAGGAGATGGCATAGGGAACCACCTGGAGCCCAGTGGTTAGACAGGAGACAGTGCTTGGGGCCTCCCCTATCTCCCTCAAGATGGGCAAGGCTGGGAGGTGGAGTCAGAGAATCCTCCAGGCTCTGGGATTCTTGTTGGCCAGCAGTGAGTGGCCAGAGAGGGGGCAGATGTGCCCAGGGGTCGAGCATTTGTCATTGGCCGGGACAGTATATTTGGGTATCTGAATGGGAAGGAAACCTCAGCAACTGATTTGAGTTGTTGGTATTAAAGCTAAAACAGAAAACCCCCTTTGAGGTTAAAACACAGTGGGCCTCACCCTGGCTAACTTTGGGACCCACCCAGGAAATTCCATCTCAGCCCTGACACCTCCTTTATGGCAGGGGTTTGATAAAGAGATTCATAGCATTGAATCTCTGAGGATTCAATGAGGTCATGTATGTAAATCACTGTGCTTGGTGCACTGGTACCTTGGTACATGTGACATTAGACAGTAATTAATGTCCCTCTCCATTCTACCCACTGTTCCCAAGTCCTGGGACATCAGAAGGCCTTAAGACACACACACACACACACACACACACACACACACACACACACACACACACACACGGGGACAGGGGACTGGGAGAGAGAGAGATAGAGAGAGATAGCCATGTTTGGAGCTGAGCACTACAGCTGTGTCTCTTTCCCTCCTGGCAAAGAGTGACCTAGTGAGATTAAATTGCCTGGCACACAGCAGCCGCCTCATAAATGTTGTCAGTGAATAGCAGGGAGATAAGTGGCCTCACTCTCAGGCACTCTCAGAGCTGGGCTCTGACAAAAAAGGAAGTGGGGCTGCCTGAGTGTGCCTTCGAGAATTAGGAGCAAGTTGCTCTGGCCCTTCCCAAGCCAGAGAGGTTGCTTCATAACTGACACGCAGACCAGGGAAGCAACCAGCCTGGTCCTGCGGCTGCCTTATAAGGACATTGGCTAGGCCTGCCAGGTGTGTCACCCACCCCCTCCAGAGGCCCAGGGATGGCCCCAGTGAGTCAAGGCCGGGTGGATAAAGCATTCTCGGAAAGTCACGTGGGCAGAAAGTGAGAGTTTTGCCAATTCCTTCACTTGCTACGTGTTTCCATGTGTTTAAAATTATCCTATTTAGCTGGGCTCGGTGGCTCAGCCTGTAATCCTGAGCTTTGGGAGGCTGAGGTGAGTGGATTGCCCGAGCCTGCAGGTTCGAGACCCTCCTGGGCAACTTGGCGAGACCTCGTCTCTACAATAAATCAAAAAATTAGCCGGGTGTGGTAGCGTGCGCGTGTAGTTCCAGCTACTTGGAAGTCTGAGGCAGAAGGATCGCTGGAGCCCAGCAGGTCAAGGCTGCGGTGGCTGGGAGTGTGTCACTGCACTCCTGTCGGGGCGACGGAGTGAGATTCCTACTCAAAAAATAGATAAATAAATAAAATTATCCTATTTACCACATGGCTCTGCATATGGGAAACCGAGGAAAAGACTTTTGAACTAGAACAGAGGTCCTCATCAGCTGTGACTTTGGTAGCAAAAGAAAGTCTCTCCCTGCTTGTTTTGGAGGAGGTGGGGCTGATGAAATGGAAAAATGCAGGTCTGTGGAGAGATCTCCAAGACAAGGCAGCATCCTGTCTCATAGCAGTGAGAACTGCCCCGAACGTAGGGCCATGCTGGGAGACCCCGTCTCCTGCTGAGGACTGGAGAACTCAACACTCCCAAAGACAAGACAGAGATGGGCAGGAAGCCTTGGAGAACAGCGGTCCTTTGGAGAGGTATGGAGGCAGAGGAGGCCGGGCTTGGTGGCTCAGCCTGTCTTTCCAGCACTTTGGGAGGCCAAGGTGAGTGGATTGCCTGAGCCCATGGGTTCGAGACCATCCTGGGCAACTTGCTGAGACCTTGTCCTTGCAATAAATAAATAAGTAAAAATTAGCCGGACATGGTAGTGTGCACCTGTAGTTAAGGCTACTTGGAAGGCTGAGGCGGAAGGATAGCTGGAACCCAGAAGGTCAACACTGGAGTGGCTGTGAGCATGCGTGCCACTGCACTCCAGCCTGGGCAAAGGAGTGAGATTCTAGCTCAAAAAAATAAATAAAGTCAGAGGAAGGGGCAGTGGGTCTGACCAGAGGTGGCACAGAATCACGGTTAAGAAGTAAGGCTTTGAGGACTTCCAGACCTGAGTTTGAACCCTGATCTTGCCCACTTTAGCTGGTGGGAGCTTGAGCGAGTTAATTCATTTTTAGTTTCCATTGTCACATGTTAGTTTTTTGTTTGTTTAGCAAATACCTACATTGCACCCCGTGATTTACTCACAGCAGTTCATCACATTTTCATAACCAGCAAATGAAATTGATTCTGTTTTATCCCCATTCTACAGATGAGGAAAGCAACTTGCCCAAGGTCCCACGGTTAGTGACTGGCAGATTGAGATTTGGCCCCAGACAGGCCCCAGGGCTGAGCTCTTATGTCTAAACCTGCTGCCAGAGGGGTTGCAATGGCACCCACTTTCCCTGGTGGAGAAAAGTTCTGATCACAGTGCCTATACATAGTAAATACTCAGCAAATATAGCCTGTTATCATTTGTTTATTATTTGTGGGAGACTTCCCAGAAGTAGTCTGTGAGAGGAAGTTTCCCAGGCAAGTGCCTTCGTAAGTTTGGCCTCCTGAAGAAAGCTGACATGGGACTGAGGATGCCAGGGAATGGGAAGAAGCCTTATGAGACTTATGACCTTGCTCCCCTCAAGGCAAGGGAGCTGGGCTCTGTTCTGACAAAGTGCATGGTTCAAGTGTGCCCTGAGGAGACAGAAGCTTTCTGGCACACCTGGACTCCACACATGAGGGCAAAGCAGCCTAGTAGCCGGAGGCAGTCTTCAGTCTTCCAAAGAGAATCGCAGGCAAAGCACTGCCAAAACAAAGGCATCGGGAAGCACTGGTGGATTTCATAGAGACAGCACAGACCCAAGGGCATTGGGGAGCAGGCCTGCACCCACTCAAGACTGCCCCCTGTGCCACTTGGGTCTGCTAGTGTCCCTAGTTAGGGTGACTTCATTTTGCCATTGTCTTCAAGAGGTCAGATGCTCACAGTTTCTGGAAAGAAGATAATACCAGGGGAGTTGGTGGGACAGGATACGTCTCTCACACACTCCCTTTGCAACTGGTCCCTAAGCTGTCACTGACACTCCTCCTCCTTCCAGACTCCTCTCATTCTTGGCAAGCTCTCCTGCCGGTCCAGGTGGCTTGCTTGCTGAGGTAACTCAGACTTCTATCCTAAAGTTTATCTCCTGCCTTCCGAAGAACTTGAGTCTTGCCATGGCATCCAGGGTGTGCCACTTTCAGTTCATCAGTTTCAATCAACATAAAGTGTTCTGCTGGGAGAGTTGGCTCCCCCCTGTAATCCTAGCATTTTGGAAGGCTGAGGCAAGAGGATTGCCTGAACCCAGGAGTTCAAGACCAGCCTGGGCAACATGGTAAGACCATGTCTCTACAATGAATCAAAAAATTAGCTGGCATGTAACTGTGGTACCAGCTACTTGGAAGGCTGTGGTGAAAGGATCACCCAAGCCCAGCAGTTGAGGCTGCAGTGGCCATGATTGCATCACTGCACTCCAGCCTAGGTGACAAAGTAAGATCTTGACTCAAAACAATAAAAATATAAAATAAAATGAGCAGTTCAGTAGGTCATAGGATAGAGTATATTGCACTTTCAGTCTCCTGAGAAGGGAGACGGATGACCTTCTGTTGGCCACAGTCAAATGAGCACACCATCTATGCCAAGAGAGGCTGTGAACTTGTATCAGTGGACCTGTTGTGATTAGGTAAAAAAAAAAAAAAAAAAAAAAAAAAAAAAAAAAAAAAA
>NW_007260598.1:1408299-1420341 GCF_000164805.1 Carlito syrichta
TGATTAAAAAAAAAAAAAAAAAAAAAAAAAAAGAAGAAGAAGAAGAAGCCTTTATCAATAGGCACCAGTGAGGATTTTCTGAGAACAAGTCAGGCCAAGGGCATGTTGGGGAAGAACAAAAGAAGAGTTGGAAATCAGTTTATTTTGTCTTGGTAACAAGCGCAAAATAACAGTGGAGAGATGTTTAGGAGGAAGATATGAAATGAAGGGATGAAATGTCTGTTGTTTGGAATCTTCATCTATGCAAACAGTTCTCCACTGGCAGCTGAAAACTGAGTGTAATGTTTTTCCCTGCTAGGGTAGAAAAAGACTATGAAAATGTCATCTTAAGCCGGGCACAGTGGCTCATGCCTGTAATCCAGCACTTTGGGAGGCTGAGGCAAGAAGATTGCCTGAGCTCAAGGGTTCGAGACTAGCCTGGGCAACTTGGCGAGACTTCGTCTCTACAATAAATCAAAAAATTAGCTAGGGGTGGTGGTATGCACCTGTAGTTCCAGCTACTTGGAAGGCTGAGGTGGAAGGATCGCTGGAGCCCAGCAGGTCAAGGTAGAGGTGACTGTGAGCATACCACTACACTCCAGCCTGGGTGGCAGAGTGAGACTCCAACTAAAAAAAAAGTCATCTTGTGGTTTCTTAGGAGTTAGTAGAAAGCAAGGATGAAAATGCAGTATGAATTCAGACTACATGAGTTCCTGCCTTCAGGCACTCAGCCCCCAAGCCAGGCCCCTCAGAGCAAGACATCACCCCACACATTGCGCACATTGCACATGCTAGCAGAGGTGAGGCTCTCGGATGCCTCTTCACATAAGCAAGAAGAAAATTTTTCCCAGAATGACCACATTTATTGCTTTTGCTGTTGTTAAAAGAACAATACCTGGTCCTTGTAAAATCTCCAAAATACGAAATAGAGTGTAAAAGCCCCTAATAAGTCTAGCTTGATTCAGTGATAATAATGGCTTGATACATATGCTTTCACTTTTTGTTGAATAAAAGAACGCAAGGAAGGATGGATGAGTAGATGTGTGGTAGGGGCTTTTAGAAAATGCTTCAAAACATATATCACAATTACAATGTTCCAGTCTGTTCATGCGAAACACCATGCTCAGTACCTGCAGCTAAAACCGCAAGCTTGTGCTATTGTTACAAAAAGTACAAAATCTCACACCATGAAAAGCCCCTTCCCCCCAAAGTCAGTGGAAAACCTATATAAGCTGAGCCCCAACTGCAATCAGAGCCCAGCCTTTGTGACTGGAGTCTGCTGGGCTGAATGCCAGCATCCAGTAATAATCGCAGCTTCTTACTTATCAGCCTCGGCGTCACGGTCTCTCTGATTTGTTTTCCCGCATCAGATGGAGAAAATGCTTTACAATCTGCCTCTTCCATGGGGACATCTTTCCTTGTGAAAACATAGATTTCGAGGAATTTGTTTTTTTTTTCGTTGAACAATTTATTTTATTATTTGTTTTTAGCCGGTGTCTCTGTCACCCAGACTGGAGTGCAGTGGATACTCACGGCCACCACAGCCTTGACCTGCTGGGCTTAGGCGATCCTTCCTCCTCAGTTTTCCAAGTAACTGGAACTATAGGCACGCACCATCACACCCAGCTGATTTTTTTTTTTTTTTTAATTGTAGAGACAAAGTCTCACCAAGTTGCCCAAGCTGGTCTCAAATCCCTGGGCTCAGGCAATCCTCTTGCCTCCACCTCCCAAAGTGCTGGAAATATAGTTGTGAGTCACCGCGCACTCTTTTAAATATTATTAACAATGTTGTGATGAATACTTTTACATAAATTTGGTACCTTTATCTGATTATTCCTGCAGGACAAATTCCTACAAGTTCCTGGAATTGTTGGATCGGAGATTATGCAAATTCCAAATTTTGAATTATGATTGCTTAACTGCCTTCCAGAAAGTGTCTACAGATTTGCACTCCTACCTACAGCACGTCAGAGCACCTGTGTCTCCCTATCCTGGAGCTTGTATTGTTTACATGGAAGACTGAGCATCTGTTACATGTTGAATGGTCTTTTGTGTTGTTTCTTTTGGAAATTATCTACCAATGTCTTTGGTCCATGTTTTTCTTAGGGATTTGTCTTCTTCTTATTGGTTTGTAAGAGCAGGTTATTTATTAAGGATATTAATCCTTAGTAAAAATCAAGGAATATTTTCAGAACAAGCCATTTCAATGAAATAAATATTCCTGACTCATTAGAAAAGATATAATGGGGCAACCTCTTTGGGTTCCCTCCTCTCTGGGAGATTTTCTGTCCTCTCAATAAATCCTGCTTTCTGAAAAAGGAAAGGCATAATGTTTTAATTTAATAAGTCTACGCTCATATACTGAGAATCTCCTCAACCCTAGATATGGAACACGTGTGCTGCACAGAAGATAGATACAGACAGATGAACCCAAGATGATGATTGTTTACAGAAACAGATAAACTAAGTAAACAAATAAATGCCATATAGTGCAAAATGTCGAGAAAGATTCAGACAAGCTTCAGTAAGGGACCACCCAGGGAATGGTCAGCTCTGGGCAGGGAGGCAGGAAGGGCTCCAGTCTTCCTAGCCTGGCTGTCAGAGGTGGATATCTCAGGCCACTTGTTTTCTCCTTGTTGATGTGTGAGCAAGTCGCTCTGATGCTCCAGCATGAGAGACAGTATGATGGCTTCTGCTGGAATGTTCTGAATTCAGGAGTGTGGTAGAGCGGGGAGGTGGGAGAGATGGGAATTTTCACTGAACACCTTTGCCTTTCCAGATCACGTCAGAGAACTCACAACTCCAGAGGGAGAATCCCACGAGGGCCACACCTGGAACCCGCAGGAGGGATGAGCAGGGCCCAGCCTGGAAAGGAGGAGGTTAAGCTAAATCCCACAACTGACAGCCATTGAGGAGTTTTTTTTTGGGGGGGGGGGGTATCGCACCTCTGTCTGTGCTGTAGAAGCTCTCTAGCTGCTGCGTGGAGAGCTGGGTGAAGGGAAGCAAGACCAGAAGACAGGGAGGCCCATGTGAGGGCAGCTGTGGGAAGGAGATGCTGGGGCGTGAACTGAGGCCCTCATGGACTGGAAAGCATTGGGGCAGAGGGGCTGGAGGGTAGTTGACTGGACGTGGGAATGGTGCACCTGAGTGATGGTGTTATTCACTGAGTCAGGAGGCAGAGGAGGAGACATGGGTTTGGGAGAGTTTAGTTGGGAGGAGGGTACCTGTGGACTGGTGGAGATGCCCAGATGGCAACCAGCATCCAGAGCTGGCAAGTGGCTCTCAGCTGGCCTCTGGAGGGGAGGGTCACCATCCTGTCGTCCAACACTGAAACCTCGGAAATGGATGCCATTGCCCTTGTAAGATCAGAATGAGCGGCAAGGCTGACCTGGAACCCGAGGAAGGCCAACAGAGGAAGAGAGAGGATCCTGGGATAGATACCACCTCTCCACAGGCTCTGAGATGCCACAAGAGTGAGTCAAGATCAACCAATCTGAGACTTGCTCTTCAGCTCACTGGGGGGATTCGGGCCTCCACACTGTAAATTCTCTCTGATATAAGCTCGCTGGAGAAGGGAGTTCAACAGTTCTGCTTGTCACACCATGTTCCTGCTCACAGCCAGTTCTCCATGGTTGGAGGAAACCAGCTGCTGCGAACGAGGTGTCTCCATCACAAGGTTCACGCAGGGACATTTGCACATCCCAGTGGGCTCCCTGAGCTCTGCTTCCTCAACACATACAACCCTTGGAGGAAATGTTTCAACATAAGGAAATGTGTTATGTGGTGGAGAAAACAAACACACCCTTCAAGTGCTCAAGCTTTGTTGAAATGTGCATGTTTGCCAGCTTCCTAGGGCTCCCTGCCATGGGGCCCGGCAGGCTGGAAGATGGGGCAATGACTTGCCCAGGGGCATCCGGCTTTGCCTATTCAGGAAGCAATTTTCAGCCAATGTGAAGGAGGATTTGCTCTCCCTTTACCGTGATCCACTTTCCCACCAGGCAGCTGCCTTCCCAGAACCCTCCACTCTGGTCTGAATCACTGGGAAATTGATTATTCACTGTCTTGTGCCACCGGTCATGTCCCCAGCTAGATTCTAAATTCCCTGCAGAACCAGAGGCCGTGCATTGCTTCTCCTGGATCCCCCAGATGCCCACATGGAGCTGCATCCACGGGAGGCCCTGGATGGAGTGCAGTGGGTCAGGGAACGCCCAGCACTTGGACCCCCCAGGCCTGGTGCTGGGGAGCGCCCAGCGTAACCCCTCACAGACAGGAAAACAAGCCCACAGAGGCTGAGCTGCGGGTGCAGTCACACCCCACTGGTGACAGAGCTGCACGAGGAAGTGAGGAGCAGCAGCTCGCTGCCTGGTTGACAGCGTGGCCACCTTCCCCTGCCAGACGTGTGTGCGTGAGCACCTCGCCACGCCTCCTCTACTTCCCCTTTTGTAAAGCAGAGATGGTAAGTGAAACACACCCCAGGGAGGCATGAACGCCCCAAGGGCAGATCCGTGGAAAGCTACTAGCACTAGGTCTGCTCCATGAACATTAGCAAAAGGAAAATACACAACTTCAAGACAAAAGCGCAGCTTCTCACTGAAGTATTTTCTACCTCAGTGCACAGCTGTCAAATAACTTGACATTTTCAGTTCAATTCCATCCATGCAGAGACTGGACAGTGGGGTCTGTGGGCTCCCTCAGCACAGGACTGTTCCTTCCAAGTGAGAGTCCACAGGGCATTGAACACTGTCTAGGCTGCACTTAAATATCCTACTGGGTGGAGTTATGCAATCAAAGGGTAGAAGGGAGGAGGGACCTACAGGAGGATGGGGAGGGAGGGTTATAGAGTAAAGCTTCTCCCATTCACGAGACAACCTTTAATTGAAATCGGTCTCACCTAAGCCCTCTGGATGCTTATCAGATGCTGTAAAATTGTGCTCCCGGGCCAGGGCGTGTTCTAGCTCCAACCCTTCCTAGCCACCCCATCTTGGGAGTTTTGTAACTTCTCTGTGCTTAGCTTCATGGTCCGGCCCCCATCTGCAAGACGAAAATAATAATAGTAACGTATGGCTAGTCCTTATGAATCACGGCATCAATTTACAAAAACTCTTAGAACAGAGTGTCTAGTGCATAATAAGCATTCTATAAATATTGGTTATTGCTTTTTAAATCATCTATCCTATTAATTTGAATACAACTATAGAGTTTTTATTTCAGGAGCAAAAACCTGATAACTAACCTGTTTCCACTTGGCTCGATTCAATCTGAATTTAATTAAAAACCAAAAGAAAATTGAATGTGGTATTTCACTTATGCATAGAAAAAGGGTGGCAATGAAATACACCTCAATAAAAATAGCAGCTGTGATAAGACAGGACTGTGAGTAGACTATTCTTCCTTTTTCTGTTTTATGCTTTCCATCAATTATTTTTATAATTAAAACCAATCATTTCATACAAGCTATCATACAAGCTATTTGTAAGCTATCTATGGGATATATCTTC
Source organism: Carlito syrichta (assembly GCF_000164805.1). Taxonomy (NCBI): domain Eukaryota; kingdom Metazoa; phylum Chordata; class Mammalia; order Primates; family Tarsiidae; genus Carlito; species Carlito syrichta. The sequence continues at coordinate 1,413,777 of NW_007260598.1, forward strand.
TGTCTGTTACTTTGTGTAGGTAGAGACAAAAGAGGGACTCCAGCCTGGGTTGGGGACAGCTCCAGAGCCATTCTCTTGGCTTAGAAGCCTCCACCTTGTCCGAGGTCGAGAGGCCACAGGCCTGGGCACCCTCCCCTCCTGTGGCCTCCCAGCCTTCTGCCTGCTCCCATGCTGGGCCTGCCTGGTGGGGGCTGGGGTAGGGGTAGGCACAGGTGGCTGCACTCCCTGAGCCCTTCCCTTCCTGGGACACTTGCGCTCTTCTGCTGAGGTCCCCTCCTCTGCAGTCCTTGTCAGATTGCCCTGCCCGCTATGACTGGCTCCTCCTGCTCCCAGGGCTTCAGCAACCAGCGTGCCCTTCATTTCCTTCCATAGCCACTGCTGCTCTCAGCACAGCGTCTGCCTAGAGGTCTGTTTTTGCTCAGTTGATTGTTTCATAGTATGATTCCTTGAATACTGAGTCCCAAAACTGGCACAGCAGACCATGTTTGCGGCGGGATGGGTATGCAGGAGGTTTACTATCCAGAGCAGCAATCATGTCTGCCATGCTGTTCTGAACGTTTTGTGTATGCTCACCATGTGTAACCTTTTTTTTGAGTAGGAGTCTCACTCTGTCACCCATTCTGAAGTGCAGTGGCATGCTGCTCATGGCCACCGCAGCCTTGACCTGCTGGGCTCAGGTGATCCTTCCTCCTCAGCCTTACAAGTAGCTGGAACTACAGACACGCACCACCACACCCGGCTACTTTTTAATTTATTGATTGTAGAGATTAGGTCTTGCCACATTGCCCAGGTTGGTCTTGAACATGTGGACTCGGGCAATCTTCTCACCTCAACCTCTCAAAGTGCTGGGATTATAGGCATGAGCCACCACGCCTGGCCATGTGTAACCTTTTAAACAAACTTCTCAGCTGTATCTGCTCATTATCCTCATATCACAGATTAGAAACGGAGGGCAGAGAGAAGGATGCATACCTAGTGAGTATGGGACCAAGACGTGAATCACGCTCTCTGGCTCCAGAATACACGCCCTGCACTGATGACCTCGACTTCCCAGAGTTCAGAACAGTGGTTACCTCTAGGGGAGGCAAGGAACTGAAGTCAGCAAGGCTGCGGGAGAGATCCCGGGGCCGGCAGTGGTTCTGATCACAACTGAGGCAGTGTTTCACACAGGAGTCCCTTTTAGGATTACGTGTGGAACTGCACGTGTCGCTCATGCAAATATAAGCACTCCTTGACTCAGGACAAGTCTGTCCAGGCACGGCCCCACGTAGGCTGGGGAGCACACTGAACACATGTTGCTGTCATCCCTCCTAAAGCCAAAAGTCACTTGACGACCTGGGGCAGGGGACCGTGCGCATGAGACTGATGGGAGGAGAGGATGAGCAGCAAATACTGAGGTTTGTATTTCATATAGCTGGAAAGTGAGTGGCTCCATGGCAAGGTCTGACTTCTCGGGGGTCCACCTATGCCTGTTTATTCCGCAAAACGGTGGAGTCCCTGATCTGTGTTCAGGACACTGGCACCTCTGAGGCTTCTGAGACGAAATTGCTTCTGGACACACATGCGGCCGGGGTGCCTGAGGGGCTTGTGCCATTCGAATAATCACTGTCCAGGGCTCCCTCATTCTGGGACTTGGAGCAGGGGAAAGGGGGTTGAGGGGGGTGGTCTATGTCATATGACTGAGGCCTTGGAGCAGTCTTCCAGAATAATCCACCAGGAAGGCCAGGGCAAGGCAGTGCCCACGGCAGCATGGCCAGAGCCATACCAGGGTCAGAGAGAGGGCAGGGCCTCCTATCTCCCATGCTCATGTCCTGCCTCATCTCCAGGCCATCTGGCACCCATATGGGCGCAGCACCCCCGGACCTCACCTCTCTCAAAGTCTTTGCTCACACCTCACTGCAAGGTGGTGACGAGCCTTCCTCTGCTGTGCCCAGATCAAGGCTGGGATGCCAGAACTCAAACCTCATTCATCTGAAGCAGGCAGGACTCCGTGACATTGTGTTCTCACGGCTCTTGCTTCTCACAGGGCCCCCACAGTGTCTCAGGAATAGTGACTCAGGCTTCAGGGAGGTCTCTGTTTACTCCCTTCAGGCCTCTGGAGCTGGAGGCCTGATGTGTGTGCTGATGACGACACCAGAATTCCCCTTCCACTCCCTAACTAGCATTGAAAGTCCATCTGGCTTCCCAGCCCCCTCTCGGGTTCCATCCCATGGACTCAGCGGGGTCAGCACAGCCCATGCACTCGCCTCCCACCCTGGGCCTCCCCTGGGCCAGCTCAGCCTCCCGTCCTGTATCCCCCAGACCCGCAGCCCACGTCAGTGCCCTCTCCTGCCTGCCTCATGCTCCTCCTGCTGACACCCGCTGTCTTCGTTTGTTTTGTGTTGCTATAACAGGATACTACAGACTGGGTGATGTATGCAGAAAGGTTTATTTCTTGCAGGACTGGAGAAGTCTGGGGCTGAGGGGCCACAGCTGGTGAGGGCCTTCTTTCTGTGTCATCCTGTGCTGGAAGGCAAGAGGACACGCACAGAAAGAGCCAAGGGCGGGCTGAACCCGTGTTCATAACAATTGTTCATAACAATTCCTGCACCCACAAACCTACTCCCATGATAACGACGTTAATCCACTCATGTGGGCAGATACCTCATGACCGCATCACCTCTTAAAGGTCCCACCTCCCACACTGCTGCCTTGGGGATTAGGTTTCCAACACGTAAAAGCCATAGCACTCAGGGAAGGTAAGCATTTCCTGAGGGTTTACAATACGCCAGACACAGTGTCAAAGCCCTATATGCAGTATCTCCTTTAAGACCCATTAAGCATACTTCACAGCACTTGGTAGGGTTTCAGTACTTATTACATGGAGAAATCCTCAGACTGATCCTGGGGAAAGGTGCTATTAATCTCCCCATTCTATAGGAACGAAAACGAAAGTCCAGGGATATTAGATAGCTGTCCCACGATCACAGTGATGCGTGGCAGAGCTGGGTGTCACAAGCAGTTCTGTCTCCAGGATCGGTGTACTTACCCACTGAAATACTGTAGTTTATTTATTCATTCAAGAGGATTAATGCTGTACCTACTATGAGGCACAGGGGATGCCACTGAGAATAAAACAGACACAATCTTTTCTCACAGAGTTATTCCAGCTTGGGAGACATGAGGGACAGTTGTAAGAGCTAATGAAAAGACAAAGGGCCAGGCTTAGTGGCTCGGTCTGTCATCCCAGCACTTTAGGAGGCCGAGGTGAGTGGATTGCCTGAGCCCGTGGGTTCAAGACTAGCCCGGGCAACTTGGCGAGACCTTGTCGCCACAATAAATAAAAAATTAGCCAGGTATGGTAGCATGTGTCTGTAGTTCTAGCTATTAGGAAGGCTGAGGCAGAAGGTTTGCCTGAGCCCAGCAGGTCGACGCTGGGGTGACCATGAGTGTGCCACTGCACTCCAGTCTGGGCGACAGAATGAGACTCCAACTTAAAAAGAAAAAAACAAGATAAGATGAAGGGAAAAAAGAGTAAGGGGTGATTTTAGATGAGTGAACAGGGAGGCTTCTCAAAGGAGGGGGTGGTTGTGTGAAGACCTGAAGGGGATGAGGGAGACCTCTCCTCAGAGATCTATGGGAAGCGCTTCAAGCTGGAGTACCCCATGCAAAGACCCTGAGGCCAGAGAGCTCCTGGTGAGTTCTAGGGAATGCAAGGCCAAGTGTCATGAGGGAGAGAGGAGGGGAACTCAGAGAGGGACAGGAACCAGGTCACACAGGGCCTCAGGTCACTGCACAGGGTGGCGTGAACTCTGAGTGCAATGGAATTCGTTGGCAGATTGTGAGGGGAGGCATGACACATTCTCATGTGGCTTTTGACAAGATTCCTCTGCTGCCACACTGAGATTTGAGAATGACAGGGCAAGGAGACCAGCCTGAGGCTCTGGCCCCATCCAGACAAGAGACCATGGTGGCTGGGATTAGGGTGGTGCAGAAGAGGCTGGAGGAGTGGCAGATTTGGGATGTGTGTCAAGATGGAATCCACAGGACTCCTGGGCTCAAATGCCTGGCCCTCCTACCTCAGACTCCATGACTGAGACAGAGCTTACTGCCTTTCCCCAATGCTTCTCTCTCTGCTGTTACCACGCCCAGCTAAACAATGGCCCAAGCCAGAAACCTAGGCACCCTCCCTGATGCCTTTCTCTGCCACCTCCCACACCCAGTCGACCCCCTCCCCCCCTTCTCCTCTCTCCTCCCTTCTCCCACCTCCACTGCCTTAAACCAGTCCCACTTGCCTCTGGCCTGGGTGCTTGGACAGCCTCCCTCCTCAGGCCTGGGCTCAGCAAACTCCACATGGCCCCAGAAGGTTCTTTATGGAAGTCAGCCCACATCTGTTTAAAACCCTTCTAAGACTCTCTGTTACCTATTAAATAACATCCGAATTCTCTGGCCTAGAGCTGATCAAAGGAGATGCAGTAAAAGCCACATATATAATTTTAAATTTTCCAGTAGCTACATTTTAAAAAATAAAATAGCCACGTGCGGTGGCTCATGCCTTTAATCCCAGCACTTTGGGAGATGGAGACGAGAGGATTGTCTGGGGTTTAAGACAAGCCTGGGCAACTTGGCAAGCCCTTATCTCTACAATAAATTTAAAAAATTAGCCAGGTGTGGTGGCGTGAACCTGTGGTTCCAGCTACTTGGAAGGCTGAGGCGGAAGAATCACCTGAGTCCAGCATGTTGAGGCTGTGGTAGCTGTGAGCATGCCACTGCACTTCAGCCTAGATGATAGAGTGAGACTCCAACTCAAAAAAAAAAAAAAAAAGTAAAACAACAACAACAAAAAAATGAATTATAACAATATATGTGATTAACCCAGTACATACAAAATATAGCCATTTTAGCATGTAATTGTCAAAAGACAACACAACAAAGGTAGCTTAAAGATCTTAATGGATTTTATCTGCAATTCTAAAACCGGGCAACACCTCATTCTATGAAATGGAATAAAATAGGGTGAGTGTTCCCATGAGCTGAGCAGAGGAGACTGGCTTTACAAACAGAAAAAGGCCGAAGAAAGCAGAATTGGAGAACAAAGCGTGCATTGGTGGTTTCAAAGCGGACTCTCCTTGTAAAGATTAAAGATGAGGGGATCTGCTCATTGTGCCACTAAAACTGGCATGTGTGCAAATTTGTCCATCATCTCTCTCTGGGTTCCCTGGAAGGTCACATCAATAGCTCAGTTGTGGCTGGGGACGTGGCACTTTCGTGTGCGTGATTCCACTCTAGCTTGGTCTGCCAGGCCCAGTGCAGGAGCTCTGCCCAAACCAGTGGTCTCCTGTACATTTTAATCAATATTAAAAAGTATGAGTGAGCCTGGCGTGGTGGCTCAGCCTGTAATCCCAGCACTCTGGGAGGCCGAGGCGAGAGGATTGCCTGAGCCCGGGGGTTCGAGACCAGCCTGGGCAACTTGCTGAGACCTCGTCTCTACAAGAAAATCACAAAAATTATTCAGGCATAGTGGTGTGCACCTGTAGTTCCAGCTACTTGGAAGGCTGAGATGGAAGGATCACCTAAGCCCAGCATGTTGAGGCTGCAGTGGCTCCAACTCAAAGGAAGTGAGACTCCAACTCAAAAAAAAGGAAGTATGAACGATGTATTTTGCAATCTCTTTTTCATATGAACTTTTGCTTTTCACGTTTCACTTTGAACCAGTCACATCTCAGGTGCTCAGCAGCAGTCTGTGCTGCAGTCTGGTCAGCGCAGCTCCAGCCCATCAGCCACGGCCCTGGCTGCAGTCTCCACCGACACTTGGCCTCGTCCATTCCCACCCTACTGTCCTTCACTGCTGGTTTCTTGTGCTCCGAGAGATATCATCAACAAACCAGGCGATTTCACTACTCTCTGCTCGTGCACATAAGTTCAGTGGAGTGCTGGAACAGGTTTCTTCTGGTTCTCAAGATATAGCCCTGAACATTTCTTCCCAAGCTCCCATTCAGTGATGTCACAGAGCTTGGTGTCAGCCGTGGTGGAAGTGTTTACACTACAGAAATTGGCAAACACTAGAAATTGGGACTTTTTGCAGAAGGGGAGCCGGTGTTAAATGGTTACCAGCACATCCCACACATCACTGCCCATAACCACCCACAGTGCTTGCCTCCCTCCCCAGTTTAGCGGGTAAACTCAACTGTGTGTCTGCACCCCTGCTGCTTTAAGCTCTGAGAAGAGAGCCCACTTTTCTATACCCAGTGTTTGACATGTGGCAGAACGCTTTCCTCTTCTTCTGTTTGTCTTTATTTCTCTGAATGCCCCGTTATAATTGTCATCGTACACAAGAGGCTGTAAAGAAAAGATGTTTGAAATATAATATACAGCCGGGCGTGGTGGCTCAAGCCTGTAATCCCAGCACTTAGGGAGGCCAAGGCGAGAAGATTGCCTGAGCTCAGGGGTTCGAGACCAGCCTGGGCAACTTGGTGAGCCCTCATCTCTACAATAAGTTTTTAAAAATGAGCTAGGGCCGGGCTCGGTGGCTCAGCCTGTAATCCCGCGCCTTTGGGAGGCTGAGGTGAGTGGATTGACTAAGCCC
>NW_007260598.1:1420361-1445749 GCF_000164805.1 Carlito syrichta
CCTGGCTATGATTCTTCAGTTTTCATGTGACATTTTCCTCTTGGAAGCTTATAGGAACGTTTATTTCTTGTCACTGTTGTAGAACTTCACAATAGTTTGAATCTCTTTTCACCGTCTTTCTCAATCGCTTTTCGTGTTTCATTCTCTTTCTCAGTCTCTCTTCATGTTGAGAGCGCAATTCAATCTGGAAATTTAGGCTCTTGTTTTCTGGGAAATTTTAATGAATCACTATTATAATAATGTTCTTGGCTGTGTTTTTTCTTTTCTCTTTGTCTTAGAACTTTTGGGCTGGTCTACTAAATTTTTTTTTAGGTTTTCCATCCTATTTTTCACATCCGTGTCTTTTGCCCTACTTTCTGAAAGTTTTTTTTTTTTTAACTTTCTCTTCCAATCATTTTATTGTGTTTTAAAATTTTCTATCGATACTTTTCGTTTTTTTATTTTTTAAGTTAAAGACTCACTCTGTCACTCACAGCCACCGCAGCCTCGACCTGCCGGGCTCAGGTGATCCCTCTGCCTCAGCCTTCCGAGTAGCTGTACTACAGGCATGCGCCACCACGCTCAGCCAAGTTTTTTATTTATTGTAGAGACGAGGTCTTGCCAAGTTACCCAGGCTGGTCTTGAACCCTTGGCCTCAGGCAATTCTCTAACCCCAACTCCCCAGAGTGCTGAGATTATCAGCACACTTTTAATAGCTTTTATTTGTTGTCAGAATATTTTATTTTAAAATAATAATTCTAGCCGGGCTCGGTGGCTCAGCCTGTAATCCTGCACCTTGGGAGGCTGAGGTGAGTGGGTTACCTGAGCCCGCGGGTTCAAGACCCGCCTGGGCAACTCGGCGAGACCTCATCTCTACAATAAAAATCAAAAACATTAGCCGGGTGTGGTAGCGCATCCCTGTACTTCCGGCTACTCAGAAGGCTGAGGCGGAAGGATCGCCGGAGCCCAGCAGGTCGAGGCTGCAGTGGCTGTGAGCATGCGACTGCACTCCAGATATATAATATAAATCCTGGTTCCTCTTCTTATTAGGGTTGTGACCTCAGGCGAGGTAACTATAATGAACACTGGTTTCAGCTGGACTCGGTGGCTCAGCCTGTAATCCCACGCCTTGGGAGGCTGAAGTGGGTGGATTGCCTGAGCCCGCAGGTTCGAGACCCGCCTGGGCAGCGAGACCTCATCTCTACAATAAATCAAAAAATTAGCCGGGCGTGGCAGCGTGTGCCTGTAGCTCCAGCTACTTGGAAGGCTGAGGCAGAAGGATCACCGGAGCCCAGCAGGTTGAGGCTGCGGTGGCCGGGAGCGGCCACTGCACTCCAATCTGGGCAACAGAGTGAGACTCTAACTCAAAAAAAATAAATAATAAAAAATAAAATAAATATATAAATAAAATGAACACTGATTTCTATACCTGAAAAGAGACTTGAAAACACATTCACCACTAGGTTGTTATAATGATTAAAGCATAAAACGTTCAGTCCACTACCTGGTCCATACTACAAGCACTCAAAAATGTTTAGATATTATTACTGTTAAGTACATAAGTATCACTTGTAAAAAGTAGTTGCTCAAACCTTCTTGTTAAAACAAACTTAGAATGAAATTTCAGAAATTCCTCGAGTCCAATTCAGAGAATCTATGAGTCAGAATTCCAGCTGGAGACAGATGGCACGTCCACTCAAACGGGTAACTCGGGGGAGTTTATTAAAGGCCAAGTTACAAAGGTCCAGATGGAGTTAAGGGAACCCCAGGGTTGGCAACAGTCTGTGACTATCCCTGGGCCTGTAGATATGAGGGGAGAGAGCACTTACCTGAGCACAGTGAGACAACGAACCAGGGGAAAGGATGACCGACTGGCAGGAGCTGCAACCTTCCAGAAAAGAACCCAGCAGTGCTGGCCATAGGCATCCTGCCTAACCTAGCTCTCCTCCAGCCCCCACCCCCCACCCCCCAGCCGGAGTGTCTCCTCCTTGGGCTTCCCATTGGCTAACCCAACTAGAAACCTTGGGGCAGGGAGCTCATACAGGTTCCTGCAGGCCAGAAGCTTGGGCAAGGAGCAAGATGGAGAAGGAAGCAGATGGAGTGGAGGCCCAAATGGAGACTTGCGAGCACAGAGAAGCTTCAGGTGGGATACAGCCTCTGTCAGCCTGCAGGTGTCCAGTGTTGCTTACACCTCATAGATAATAATCATAGATACTGGGCATTGGGGATATCAGATAACAAACAATTACATGTGCTGTTTGGTTACTTTATCTGAAAGTTTACTTCCTCATATATAAGAAAGCTAGTTTTACTCTACAACTCTCCATTTTGTTGGCATCTAACCATTCTTGGAGGGAGGAAGTCCTTTCCTCTGTCTAACTTAAACAATTCCCACTGCAACAGAAATGTGCTATTCCTTAAACAATTCTCCATAGAGCAAGAAAAGGCCTGGTATACATCCATCTTTCGCTGAATGACCACTGTGGTGTTTTTCTCTTCATAATTAACCATCACAGCTCTTTTCAATTCTCTTCTCTGATCCCCTTTTTACACCCCTGTCCAGGCTCTAGAAATGACCTGTCAAATAACCTGCTGATATTAGAAGAGTTGTTAGATGCTGGTTTGATTATCTTTGCCTCTTGTGGAGGACTGAAAAAGATTTATAGCTTTCTTGGAGAGGCCAGCAAGGAAACTGCAATCATTTTCTGGCTTTGTTCTGGAACCTCTCCAGCTCCTCCACAAATCCCTCATGCCGGAGAGGATGGATATGGCCAGGAGATCCTGGCCCGTTACCCAGGAAGGGGTGAGGGACGGCAAGGGATTCGAATATTACCCACATGTTAATGCCTCTGGTAGAATGTAAGTCCCATGAGGGCAGGGACCACATCCACCCGCTGACCTCATGTCCCTGGCACTCAGCCTGTGCCTGGCTCATTGTGGGTGCTCAGTCTTTTTGAGAGTGAATAAATGAATGAAGGTGCACAGTGCGCCAATACTTCAGATATCGGAGCTCCAGTTTTTCAGGTGAGACAACTGAGAGCCCGAGATTGTTTAAAGCGTCAGCAACAGCAAGGTTCAGCCTCGGTCTTCCGGCACTTGCAGTCCAACATGCCCCTCTGCTTCCCGCCCAAAACGATCCGGCCCTCACAAGACACCCTGTTCTACCTCTGCTATCCCCTGGCCCAGGTTCAAGTTTCCAGCAAACAAGGCTGGACCCACAAGGCCTGCCATGATCAAGAGCCCTCTTCATATGGTTCACGAACTCATCTGTATTCTCTGGGGGATTCTGAATGTATTTCAGAGACTTCTTTTTGTTTTGTTTTGTTTTTTAGTTGGAGTCTCGCTCTGTCACCCAGGCTGGAGTGCAGTGGCATGCTCATGGCCACCGCAGCCTTGACCTGCTGGGCTCAGGTGATCCTTCTGCCTCAGTCTTCCAAGTAGCTGGAACTACAGGTACACACCACCACGCCCGGCTAATTTCAGAGGCTTCTTTTTGAATAAACTATAGCTAGGATATTAGAAACCGTGACCACCCCAAAGCCAGTATTAGTTTCTGAGGCCCAGCGATTTGCAGCTCCTAGGGGACAATGGCCTGGATGGATGCCTGGCTGCCTGAGCCTGCCCAAGGCACTAGCATCAAACTGCAAACTGCATTTACCCCCACCCCCATGCACCCCCTTGAGCTTCTGAACACCCTGACTGAAGAGCCCCAGAAAGTGGCAAGGACATGCCTTGCTTGAGTGACCTCCACCTCACCCCAGGATCTAGAGCTTCTTATCTGGGCCACCTCCTGCCTGTCCCCAGCACAAACCAGCTCTGGGGCCACTGCTGCCCCACATGCCCTGGCAGAAGCCAAGGAAGAGCCAGCACACTGTGCCTGGGTGAGAGGTACATTCCGTCTTTCTGCAGACCCTTCTCAACATGGATAGGTATAAGTTTTGCAAAATCTGGGCTCCTAGGTGTGGGTCTTGGGAACATGTTTAATTTAAGAAGCATGGGGCAGCTGGGAGCAGTGGCTCACGGCTATAATCCCAGCACTTTGGGAGGCTGAGGCGAGAGGATTGCCTGAGCCCAGGGGTTTGAGACCAGCCTGGGCAAAATGACAAGACCTCATCTCTACAATAAATCAAACAATTAGCTGGGCATGGTGGCGTGTGCCTGTAGTTCTGACTACTTGGAAAGCTGAGGCGGAAGAATCAACTGAGCCCAGCAGGTTGAGGCTGCTGTGGCCATGAGCGTGTCACTGCACTCCAGCCTGGGCAACAGAGTGAGACTCTAACTAAAAAAAAAAAAGCATGGAGCAATAGCCAAATAGAAGTTTAAAGAAATTCCATTCTTCATTCATCCTTTTATTTTTGTTTATTTATTTTTTGAGTCAGCTTCTCACTCTGTTGCACAGACTGGCGTGCAGTGGCATGCTCATGGCTACTGCGGCCTTGGCCTGCTGGGCTCAGGATATCCTTCCACCTCAGCCTTTCGAGTAGCTGGAACTATAAGCATGTGCCACCATGCCCAGCTAATTTTTTGATTTATTGTAGAGATGAGGTCTTGTCAAATTCCCCAGGCTGGTCTCGAACTCCTGGACTCAGGCAATCCTCTTGCCATAGCCTCCCAAACTGCTAGGAATACAGGCATGAGCCACCACGCCCGGTCCATTCATCCTTCATGCAAGTCGTTATGCAGAAGGAACACAGACAGGGACTCTCAAACATTTGCCGAACAGTAAATCCCCATTTGCTCTCATGCCTCTTCTGCTCATAGTTGCTCTGATGAGACCGTCCTCAGATCCCTGAAGAAAATTCCTCTGTCCCTTGAGTCCATGACAGCCCTTTCTTCTCCTCCCTTGGGATTTTATCATATAGTTTGACATAGCTTCTCACCCAGGGGTAAGGACTGTCTTCTCTTTGGAAGGAGAGAGAAGTTAGGGATTCCACAATAAAGATTTCTCTTTAAAGAGTTAGGAGAAGCCATGCTTCTCTGAAAGCCCTGGCACCCTCCCCAACCTGGGGGAGTTGGATCCCACTTTTCTCTCTCTCTCTAATCTACTTTCTAAATAAACCATAATTTCCAATCAATTTCTGGGCAATTCTTTGCATCTTACAGATGGCGCTGGCTCAGGACACTGGACCACTAACCTAACAAGTCTCCCAGACCTAATAGAAAGTGAGTGAGTGAGAGACAGACAGAGAGAGAGAGAGAGAGAGAGAGAGAGAGAGAGATTTTTTTCTTTGCATTTAGAGTAGGAATGGCAGGATTAAAGGGAGAGATGGGGCTGAAATATCCTTAGAGGTTTTACTTAGCACTTGGAGTATATTTGACCAGGATCAAAATGATGATTTATTCTAATTTAAAGGTGAAATAATCTGTTTTCATGTATAATTGAATATGCTATAGAATTTTAAGTGGCTTTGGTCAAATAAAAATGAAATTAAACTTTTACTCAGGTAGGGAAGATTTTTGTTTGGAATAAGGGAAAAGACAAGGGGAAGTCATACTATTTTACTTAGAGTAAACCAGTTGGAAAGTTAAAGCAAGATTATCTTCTTACTTGGGGAAAGAGTTGTAAGAGAAAAATGATACATTTCTAACTTTCTCTAAATAAAAGGATATCAAAAAAGAGAGAGAGGAGAAAAGGAGAAGTAAGCTTTGTCCTGTCCCTAGACAGTCTTCAGAGTAGACTGAGCCTCGTTAAGTTGTTATTAATGATAACTACTAGAAGCACCCTTTTTAACGGATTTCTGTGACGTTTAAAGTGCGACATCAGTAACTACCAGCCCGGCTTAGCGACTGCATCCACCAGCTGGTGAAGAGCCCAGCTCAGACACGGGGCTGTGAGGCGGGCACGCCAGCTGGCTCTCCCGGCTGAGGCGTCAGGGCCGTCCACCCAAGCTCTGCCTTGCACCCAGGGGCCTGCACCTTCCCTCACTCGTTCAACCAACCCACCCAGCTCTTCTGTGTAACCTTGATAGCCCAACTCTCTGCAAGGTGCAGAAGAGATGGAGTAAGCTCAGCCCTCCCCTTCAAGGAGCCCCAGCCAGGGCGATAATCAGGAGATCACACCAGCCATGACATGAGTTGGTGGTGGCATGGCAGACACAGCGGGTGGGGACTGTGGGGGTCACTAGGACAGAACCACTGACCCAGACATGCGATGAGGATGACTCAGCCTAAGAAGGCTTCCCAGAGGAGGTGTCATTTGATCTGGATCAAAGAAGAAAAGAAATGTTTCTGATGAAGAATGGAGTGCAGACATTTCAGAAAGAAAGGTGGAATGGGCAATGCCACCATTACTTGAAAGAGGGGGCAGTTTAGGGGGAGGAATGTAAGTTCAGAGCAGCTGGGGATACATGGCACAGAATAGGGGAGAGATCACCAGAGCAAAAGTGAAAGACCTCAGAATTTTTAAAAATGTATTGAAGGAAAACAGAAAACAATCTAAAGTTACTTGTACTCCCCACCATATATTAAAAATTATATGAAGCAAGACAGGGTGACATTCCCTCTCTGCCCATCCAAAACCCTCCCACCAAGGAAACCACTGTGAACAGAGATCTTTCCTTTTTCCTAGAGGTATGAGACATTCTATGTATGCATAGATAAGTTACCTTTTAGAAAGAAAAGCTTAAGTATCCCATGCCTACTGGTCTGCAACTTTACTTTTTTCAGTTAGTGACATATTTTACAGGACATGTCAATTTTGTTATTTTTAACAGGCAATGAGGAACCTGTGAAGGGCTCTAAGTTTGGGACTGAGTAGATCAGTTCTGCTTTACATGGAGGTTGGATGGGAGGGAGGAGGACGCGGGCAGAGTCCCTTCAGGGAGGGCGATGATGAGATCTCCATTGCAAAAGCCACAAGGGCAAGATCGGAGAGGGACTTCTGCATGAAATCAGTACGACTGTGACTGGTGATGGATGGACTGTGAGGATGGCTTGGTGAAGAAAGAAGCAACATTTTGAAGGGAGGATTCAAGGACAGGGAATAAATCAGGCCTGAGAATGGCCTGGACCCCAGACCTGGAAAGCTACCAGGAGTCACAAGCCTTGTCTACTCTCTCCAGGGCCTCAGTTGCTCATCCCAACTTCTGAACAAGAGGACTTCTCACTGTCCTCTGCATGTCTGCTTCCCGTGCACTTGCCCTGTCCTAGCCACAGAGCAAGCTCTATCTTAGGTCAATCCAGCCTGACCAAGAAATGGGAACCAGGGGGAGGCCTGGCCACCGCACACTTGTGTATGTGTGTGTGCATGCTCAGAATTCCCTGGACAATTTCAACACAGGGCAAGGGTGAAGAATCTCCATTTTGGCACGTCCAGCGTCTCTGAGGCACTGTTCCCAGGAGAGAGGATGTGCTCGGCCCAGCCTGTGTCAGGTGTCTACTCTGGTCCCATCTAGTATAGCTGTGGCCTGATGGCAGGCACTGGACAGAATAAACATGGCCTCCTGGGAAAAGTGGTGGGGAGGTAGGGAGTGGCTCTGATATCAAGAGTTTGTGGTTCCACATGACACAGGCAAATCAGGTTTCGTGTTTACCTCTTGCTTCCTTCCCTTGGGACAAAGCCCTGGCTGAGTGGGAAAACATGAGTACTCTGTGTCACTGGCGCGGATCCCGTGGCTCCCATTCCTGCCTATAGGACAGAGGGAGTGACCTGGGCCCTGAGTTTCAGTCACAGGCCCGCTCCTGCAGACCTCCCTCCCCCATGGCAGCTGGTGCTGCTGAAGGCACCCTGGTCTTCCAGCCATCAAACAAGTCCAGAGGCAAAGGCATGTCTTCTGGAAAGGAAAAACCAACAGCTGGGAAATGCTACTTGTTTGTCATCAGAACGAGTGACTGCGGGTGAAGTGCAGCTTCATGCTTCCACCCAACTTTGGGAGGAAGCGGGGCGGGAAGGAGCGGACCAGAGGAACCGGCCGCCATTTGTTGTGTCTGCCCTCAGGCTGACCTCCCTGTTGTCAAGCAGCTCCCCCACTCCATTAAAGCCAACTCCCTAAATGGAGAATTCCTCCCACCCTCTTCACAGCCGGGGAGGGAACCTGGGCACTCTGGAAGGAACTGAGCCCAACCACAGACTCTCACACTTCCTGCTCCTCCAACACAAAGTCAGATGATTCCGGGGGTGAGGGTCTTGGCATAAAGATCAGATCCCAAGAGCAGTCCATGGTGGGTGTGAAACCAGAGGCCTCTGCTGTTCCGTTGGGCAGGCCTTATCTGCCCTTTGACAGCCTCGACCTGACCGCAGTTTCCACAGTGTTTTGATACTTTGCCCACTTGGTAATTTATACGTGGGTTTTTTGAGTGAATATTTTTCAGTTTTGTTTTTATTCCTCTGGAAAAGCTAAAGTTATATTGTTATGCCAGGACAGAGGACTCACTTGAGACTCAGAAGAATTTAAGTCAAGTTCCAGATCTGACAGATGCTAGTTTTTGCCTTAGGCAAATGGGTTGTTCCCTCCCCCATTCTCCCATGCCTGTGTTTATATTTCTGTTATTATATCTGTGACATGTCTGTGTCCCCCAGGATATTTTGAACTTCTTAAGACAAAGTTTTTAATCTATCAAGTCCAGTGCCTAGTACAGTACCCGACACATAGTTGATGAACAAAAAACATTGAAATTTAAATTCAGTCTACAAAATTGAGACAATTATATCAAATTATAAATATTAAATAAGATTCTTCCTGTGATTTATAAACTATAAAGAATAACAATACGTATGTTTAAAAGTTGTAATAACGACACTTCAAAATTTCGTAGAACTTATAAAAAATATGGTTCTATTAAATTATTATTTCTTCATACTTGAAAAGTTTAGGGTAAAGGGTTTGTAAGAAAAAGTTATGATGTCTCATTTGCAAGGTTTTATTCATTGCATGATGTGTTCTGTTTCTAGCAGAAGTCTCTATTCTCACCTATAGTGTTTTTTCATTCAGCTGGCCATGCTGTTTAATGGTTGAGCCATTTGTTGTGGAGGAAGATAACTCTAAGTGAGGGCTTTCCAACTTTTGCATTATTCACATTTAGGGTCAGAGAACCCTTGTTTGGGAGGCATGAGTTCTTAAGAAAAAGCTATGTTTTCTCATAATCTTGGCCCCTCTGTGAGCCTCACAGGGGACCCTAGGTTTACAACATATACACGTTTGGGTGTGGTTGCTTCATAAGCAAAGGGCACCTGTCTTCCCTTATACACATGTACCTTTTCTGCTCATCTCCCTCCCTGTGTCTGTGTTTGGTGTCTTCATGGACTTCCCCGCTTACAGGAGATGACTTCACTTTCCATCCCTTTGCTATCTGGAGCCAGCATGACAGTCCTCTTACTGCAGACAAGGTACCTTCGTTCCTCCCAGCCTTCTATTTACCCTGCTTTGAAGATAACCAAAGCCCAAGGTTTTGTCTGGCATTCTTTTTCTCCAGAGTGCAAATGCTGTTATTAATAGCCTCTGCTTGTTTGTATAGCTTGGTAAGCACGAATTTGCCAAGTACAAATGGTACATACTTCTCTGAACAACTGTGATACTGGAGAGCCAATGCCTCTTTCCCTGATAGAAAGGATGCTATCTCATTGGAAAATGATCCCATGCACTGTGCACACCACTGCCACTCCTTCAGGAAACACTTCTTGTGGACAAAAAAGAATGGGGCTTGCGATCATCCGACTGATATAGCCACACTGAACACTGTCGGATATACACACTGAATACTTCTACAGTTGTTTTTGGCAAGAGAGTTTGATAGCTCAAGTTTTGCTATCTTTACAAAGTCGCATGATCAGTTACTTTTTCATTTACTATTCTGAAGATGAGTTGACATCTGAAAGGACCGAAGAGCAGTTAAGGGAACCCGTATGAGGAAGAAGATTGGATGAGCTGTTTAATGTGTCCAACATATTTCAAAATAATTATCTTCACAACCACCACCAGCATTACCATTTTGAGCCCCTAATTAGTGCTTGATGTGTATTATCTCACCTAAACCTCACAACAATCCTGATGAGATTTTACTGGAGATAAGTATTATTACCTTCAGCTTATAGATGAACAAACTGAAACCCAGAGATGTGTAAATTTGACCAAAGGCACACAGCTGTTAAGTACCAAACTTAGGATTCAATCCAAAGCCCAACAAAGTGAGATGCTGGACATCAGCATTCAGAACAGGGTTTTCTATGAAACTCTAAAGTGGAGTAAAGAGTTTCTTGTCTAACACTAAGAAAAGACATCCTCAAAAAGGTCTCCCAAAGTAGTGTGAAAAATACAAGATTGGGGATTGTAAGATCTGAATCTTAATCCCTGCTTGACTACTTTCTAGGTGAACGATCATGGACAATGCCTCATCATCACTGAGCATCAGTCTTCTCATCTAAAATGGAGATTTCAGGGCTGTTGTGGTGATTATGTTTCAACTATTATTCTCTAGCAAAACATACTTCACTATAGGCATTTCTCAGGAGTCTCACCATCAAATCTCGGAAGAACCCAGTTTCTTGCTCTAGTTGAGTTGGATGGCCACTGTTGAGCCTGTCTAAAGGCGATATCCTCTTTCCCATCACGTTGGAGGTGGCACAGGGCAAGTGCGCATGGCAGGCCACGAGGATCGCCTCTCTACCAGGCTGACCATGCTCAGAACATCGACTGGGCCTCTTCTGAGTGACCACAAGTAGAGGATATACAGCCTCGAGGGCGTGTCTCCAAGTTGCTGGCTGGCACCCAGGGCTTTGGAACACTGTGGCTAGCCTCAGAGTCTGGGAGGAGGGAAAAGTCCCAGCTCCTAAGTGCATCGCTTCCACAAAAGTAAACCAGGATGAGTCATGTGAGGATGGAGAAACCACCAGAAACAGCTGTCCATGTAAGGATCACAGCAGAGAGTACAAGCTAGAGATGGGAGGACTCTACAAACCTGGATGACTGATGTTTCCATCCTAGTGAGTCAACATGGGAGCCGTGTGCGGGCGTGAGCCTGTGTGTGCATGTTCATGCTCACGTGCAGTAAAGGAGCTCTCTGTGTTGTCTTTTGCCTCCTCTTCAGTTGGTTTCCAGCTACTATTCAATGTCATTCAAGTAGACTGGAAACTTACACAATGTTATTATTAGACGATGACCCTGGTTCTTTTTGTTATTACAAAATTGCCCTTTAAAATGTTTGGATCAGGCCAGGCACAGTGGCTCACGCCTATAATCCCAGGACTTTAGGAGGCTGAGGTGAGAGGATTGCCTGAGCCCACAGGTTCAAGACCAGCCTGGGCAACTTGGCGAGAGAGACCTCAACTCTACAACAAATAAATTTTTTTAAAAAATTAGCAGGGCATGGTGGCGTGTGCCTGTAGTTCCAGCTACTTGGAAGGCTGAGGCGAAAGGATCACCTGAGCTCAGCAGGTCAAGGCTGCGATGGCCGTGAACCTGCTACTGCACTCCAGCCTGGGCGACAGAGTGAGACTCCAACTCAAAAAAAAAAAAGAAAAGAAAAGAAAAGCCACTAGAACCCATCCATTGTTTTCAACGAGTCACTAACCTTCAAAATCACTCACAGGACTGGAGCAGTGACTCACGCATGTCATACCAACACTTTGGGAGGTTGAGGTGAGGGTGTTGCTTGGGGCCAGAAGTTTGATGCTAACCTGGGCAACATAGCAAGACCCTCTCTTCACAAAAATAAAAAATAAAAATAATGTTTGGATCAATTCAATTTCTGTCTTGCAAACAAAATTTAAGAGCTTCTCTTCTCTTCACCAGTGTTTTCTTCACTTGGTAATATCCTTATTCTTTCCAGTTTTATTTTGAAAGTAATTCTTACATGTGATGGAAATTACATTTGGACAGTACAGATCACCATGGAAAGTCTCCTTCCCCCTCCTCACTCTGCCCTACTCCCCATGGTAGCCAACTTTAAACAGTTAGGGTTGCCGTTCTTTATTGGTTGCCACAAAATACTAAACAACATGCAAATGCCTGTTTTTTGATTTACCAGCATACTTTCTTTCTTTTTTTTTAGAAAGCAGAAAAATAATTTATTCCAAAAGATGGCAGAAATAAGAAATTCACCCTGAAAATAGAGTTTGGTGTCTCTGCTGGGACAGTCCTCTGAGCATGCTTTCCTGACTGGCACACTGGAGCATGTTTGTCTTGTAGCAGTTTTTAAACACTTCGCTGACTCTCATGTGGTGAGGAGACAGGAGCCATCTTCAAATCCAGATTCCGAGGAGAGAGCAGCATGTTTCTCAGAAGAGCATCCTGTCTCAGGAGAGGGCGTCACCATCTTGTGGAGCAGGTACAGTTTAGAATACGTAGGCACATCGAAGTGTAGAAAAGGGCAAAGGAAGAAACACTGCATTGTGGAATAAGACACTCAACGTGGTATGAACATTTAAGGTAGCAGACGCCCAAAACAGGCAAGGCAAGAAAAGTAGTCAGGGTATGGAGGTGACCTCCCATCTAGAAAGAATTCTCTTCTCGTGACCTCCAAGACTGAGCACCGTAGAGCATGTCTTCTTCCTCAAGGCCAATGGTACTTCAGATACCAGATGGTTTGATTTTTCAACTGTGGTCCAAAGAGAGGGTTGAGCTGGGCCAGAATTGCAATCAGCCAAAAGAGATAGCAGCAAACTGAACAGGTCACCAACATGGTGATGATAACTCCCCGGTTAGGGCCCTCAGGGATGAACCAAGGCACCAAGAAGCCAACGAAGCCCCAGAACGCACCATCACAATGAGGGGCACCATGAGGCCGTGGTACACCATGGTCGCCGCCGGAGCTGCCAGGCCCTGCCAGCCTCTGTCCCGTGCCACACTGGCGTCCCACCCAGAAGTGTCCGATTTACCAGCTTTCAGTGGTGTCCATTGACTCCTGCCACACGTGGATCTGGGCTAACTCACCCATTTCTGCCTCTGTCTCTCCTCCTGCATGATTTGGACTGCAAGTCGCTCGACTCCTGACTGTGTAATCAAGGACTCGGCGCTCTGCTTTCTCCCGCTGCCCTGCCTCCTGCCTTTGATCCTTCGAGCCTCTGCATCACAACCATTCTTCTTTACAGTTACTGGGTTGGTGATAAGTATATTCCATTCTGAAACCAAAGTTAAGTCTTCCATGCTTTGTCTAAAGATCGATTCTAAATATGGAACACCAATAAGCAGATTTTATAATGCTGTGAATATATATAAAGTATTTACTAGAGAGTCAAGTAAGAAAAAAATAACCTCAGGCCACACAAAAGAAAATTAATTCTCTTTTCTCACCCTAATCCATTTCTCAAAACTAGTCTTTAACTTAGGTTACTTCCTATTTGAATTAGGATTGTTGTTTTTTTTCTGGGGCTTCTATTGCATTTCATTTTTTAACTAATTGACAGTAGAAACACATATCATCTCTACTGTATCATGAAGATTATCCAGCTTCTTAAACATACAATTTTTTTTTTTTGAGTTGGAGTCTCACTCTGTCGCCCAGGCTGGAGTGCAGCGGCATGCTCATGGCCATCGCAGCCTCAACCTGCTGGGCTCCGGCGATCCTTCTGCCTCAGCCTTCCAAGTAGCCAGAACTACAGGTGCTTGCTACCATGCCTGGCTAATTTTTTGATTTATTGTAGAGACGAGGTCTCGCCAAGTTGCCAGGGCTGGTCTCGAACTCACAGGCTCAGGCAATCCACTCTCCTCAGCCTTCCAAAGTGTGGGATTACAGGCTGAGCCACCGAGCCCGGTCAAGCATACAATTTTTTTTCCATACATATTAAAATACTTATTCATATCCTCAGTTATAAATGTATATTTATGAATTATACAAAGTCAATTGTTTCAGTACTCCTCAGGCTCCTGGGAACTTTAAATGATCCAAGCAACTCTTGTGAAGGTCATATTTTCAAAATTCTCACCGAAGACCTCCATAAGTCACCGTTGTGCTCCCAGATGGTGCTGAGCCAGCAGCAGTGTATGCTTCAGGCAAATGTCTTCCACCTGGGCAAAAATTAGTTAAAAGACGCAGGCAGACTCAAGACCACAAGTGAAAACAAATTAATATAAAAGCATGAACTGTTACTTATGCAGCTCCTACACCAGAGATGTTCAATGTAAGGGCAGGAAAAAGCTGCAAAGCATTTAATTTGTGCCTTTTTTGACACCACATCCACTAGTTTCCAAAGTGAATGGGCAACACAAAGGCTACTCAAACATACAATTTTTAATGGCCTAATTTTGCCTCATTGTCACCCAAGTAAGTACCACAGTTGCCACCCTGCCTTTTTATTTTAATTACACCCTTAATTTATTTCTAATACTTCTTGAATCCCACAACTTTCTCTTTCTTGGACTCCTCTTTTACCTTACTGAGATGCACACACAGGTAATCTTTCAAAATAAATGGATAAGCACTGTTTTGTCTACAGATTAATTCTGAAAATATAGATCAATAATTACTTTTTATAACATTTTATGATATTCTAATTGTATAATTATTTACTGAAGAATTGAGTAGTGCAGTTCTGAAAAACTCCTTATTTGCCCTGACGCTTGGCGAGTGGTTCAATTGGGTTGATAATTCTAAACAAAAGACTCACTCCCTTGTACTACCAAGGCATTGAGAGCACCGCTAGTTTACTCTTCGGGCATCCAAAGTTACTGACAAGAAGACCAAGTCCAGGTCAACTCTTATTATTCTAGGGTGTCTGTCTTTACTCTTACAAGCATTGACAAGCTTCTCTTTATATTTCATGTTCTAAATTTTATTACAATGTACATGGGTCCTTTTTTGTTCCTTTTGCTCTGTCCTCAGTGGGTCTTTCCAATCTGAAATTCTTGTCTTTCCTTTGATAATTCTTCCCCCTAATCATTTCTGTTCTTTTTGCAATTTCTGCCAGATGGTTGCCAGACTTCTTAAATTGATCCTGGATCAATTATCCCCCCAATCATCTCTGTTCTTTCTGCAATTCCTGCCTAAAAGATGCTGGATGTCTTTTCACTTTTTTCCCCTGATTTCCTTCCTCTCTGTGTTCACTTCTGGAATATTTTCTTAACTTTGCCTTCCAGCCCTCCTGAAAGGCTGATTTTCAAAAGCTCTGGTGGTCCTTGCTTATTCCTTCACATTTATGAGTACGTGTGGCCAGACAAAACATAAGGACTCGCACTGTCACTTCAGGTCATAGGAGCAGAAAACAGGCTGAGAAGCTGCTCCCCATCCACTCCTGCAGCCTCCCAGGCCAAAGCAAGAACCTTCATTCTGGAGCGCCAGCCCTCACTCAAGGAACCCGGGTCTTCCCAGGTGGGTTGCTGAATTCTCTTACAGAGCAGCCTCATCTCTGAAGATCACTGGTGCACAGCAGTGGCTCTCCACTCGTGGTGGGAAGATGGTGGGAGTGAGTGTGGGCACTGGCACAGTGGCCTCACAGGGAGCCTCCAAGGGGCCATTCTGAACCAGCCATTCCCCCTTTCCCTTTCTGTCAACTCTGAGTTTGGCACCTGCATTAGTCAGGGTTCTCCAGAGAACAGAGCCCCACACAGATGAAGAAATGTATGATGAGGAATTGGCTCACAAGATTATGGAGGCTGAAAAGTCCCAAATCTGCTGTCTGCATGCTAGAGACCGGGGATGCCGATAGACAGTTCCAGTCCAAGTCTGAAGGCCTGAGGACCAGGAGAGCTGATTGTCTAAATCTCAGTCCAAGGGCAGAAGAAACCAGCTCGAGCAGGCAGGCAGGCAGGCATGCAGGCAGGCAGGAAGCACAAGGGGGATGTTTCTCCTTCCTCACCTGTACTTCCAGTCAGGTCCTCAGTGGGTTGGATGATGCCCACCCATGGGGAGGGTCATCTACCTTCTGGGTCCACCAATTCACATGCTAACTAGAAAATCTCTCACAGACACACCCAGAAATACTGTGTCCTCTGGGCACCCCTTGGCTCAGTCAAGCTGATGCATAGAATTAACTGTCCAGTGCCCCACTGGAGCCCCCAGGAAGACAGCTCCCCTCCCTGGAAGATGGCTTTCTCTCTCCAGTCAGCATTCTCTCATGCCTCAGATACCGCTTCCCCGTCTGAGTTATTCAGCGGTTCAATCCTGTCTGCTTTCTATCTTCCAGAAAGTTATAACAAAAGCTTTACCAACATTCCCACCTGCTGCCCTCAGCCCCGCTGTGGGCTTCTTCCCTTTTGTACACCTTACTGCCCTTTCAATAGGCCTCTGAACAGAAGGGAAGAAGACATGTGGACTCACTTCAGTCTCTGAACTGGAAGCTCTGGGTGGAACTCTTAGACACTGGCTGGGAGGCAAAACAGTCTCTCATTCTAAATTGCCTTTCTATAATGCTTAGTAAGGCTGAGTTTCTCATCTGGGGTTGGCCGTCTGTATGTCTGCTGTGGACATTCTGTTCATAAAATGAACGGTTCTGAGTGTCCTAATCCAGTTGATCCAGTTGTTGTTTGACTTCAGCTCCTTGCACAGACCCTTGTAGATTCCAAAGACATACCATTTGTGAGCTCTTAATCCTTGTGGCTATTAACTCGTAATGCTCTATGAATTATTAATTCACAGCACGAAAATAGAGCTATCAGTTGAAAAACGTGTTGTTCTCCCTTCTCCAAGTTTCCCCTGGCTCCTCTTTCTTTACATTGTTGCAAGATAAGAACAGCAAGAAGAGGATACACCACCCGATGGCAGGCTCTCTCCATAGGTCGGGTTTCCATCTTGCTGCCTCCCTGAATTCTGACTCTCACATATCTCTGCGCTCTCAGAGTGTGGCCCTTGTGGTTGGAGCTACCTCTGCTTGCCCATGAAAGTCCTCTGGTTCATGCTGGGCTGGCACTCAAAGCCCGACGCCCTTCCCCAGCAGGGCATAAAGGCCCTCTGAGGGGCACCATTTCCTGTAGCAGGGGGTCACAGTGACTGGTACCGCCCACACTTTGTTGACAACCTCCAGCCTAGTGTCTATAAACTGGACTCTCACTGCCCCTTTGCCACTCAGAATTATGCTCCTGGAAGTTTCTTTCAATAACTTGAGCACTCTTTGGACAAAGTTCCTTATTTAGAGAAAATGTGTCAAATCCCCTCTGAAAATTAACTCTTGGGGAAAAAAAGTTGCAATAATGCTGGAAAAACTTGAAGTCATGTGTGAGCCTTTTAGGAATTCTATTTTAAGTAAGACAAAGCATTTTAACACATTCATGCAGCGAACGGGGAAGAGCTGGGAAGCTCAGGGCCCACGCCCCCCCTCCTAGCCTGGCAGGAGCCATCTAGGACACGAGTCTGTTTGTGGCAGAAACCTTGTGCTGCAGGAGCTGAGAATGACCCTTCTCCCGCTCACCTCAGGGAAGCACAGACCTCTGAGAAAGAGAAACAGGAAGGAGTGGCAGTGGCCTCTCATGGAAGGTGAGGGCTGCCTTCTTCAAGACTTCTTGAAGGCCACAACTTTGTCCCATATTGTCCCAGGAAGAAATGTTGCCTGTGGAGACCCAAGAGGAGAACCCAAACAGGAAAATCCAAGGAGGCCACGGATCCCTGGAGGCATCCTCTTTTGCAGCTCCCAAAGGCAGAGGCCTTAGCATGCAGTAGGCGTTTGTATTGGCGTGCTTGGGCTGCCACAGCAGAATACCATAACACTGGGGACCTAAACCAGACACTCATTTTCTCACAGTTCTGGAGGCTGGAAGGCCAAGATCAAGGTGCCACTAGGGCTGGTTTCTGGTGAGGGTTCTCTTCCTGGCTTGCAGACGGCCACCTTCCTGGAGTGTCTTCACGTGACCCTTTCTCGTGCAAATGAAAAGAGAAAGATATTTCTAGTGTCTCTTCTTCTTTTGAGGACACCAGTCCTATCAGATTAGGGTCAAACCTTATGACCTCATTTAGCCTAATTACCTCCTTGAAGGTCTTATCTCTAAAAACAGCCTTATTGGGAGACAGAGTTTCAACACGGGAATTATGGAGTTACACAGTTCACAACAGCATGGAATAAGCACCTGTGGTTAATCGACTGCTTTCTTGGACATGTGGAGCCCGTAATTTTTAAGCCACACTATAAAAACTGTAAGGGGAAAGAAACTCTACTTCTTGTTCATACTCATCTTATTCTTCTTCAAGGTAGATGTCATTGCTAATAAGATTGCATTGCCAGGCCAGGTGCGATAGCTCACACCTATAATTCCAGCACTTTTGGAGGCCAGGGTGAGAGGATTGTCTGAGTCCATGGGTTTGAGACCAACCTAGGCAACTTGGTGAGACCTCATCTCTACAATAAATCAAAAAATTAGCCGAGTATGGTGGCATGTGCCTGTAGTTCCAGCTACTTGGAAGACTGAGGCAGAAGGATCACCTGAGGTCAGCAGATTGAGGCTGCATTGGCCGTGAGGGTGTCACTGCACTCCAGCCTGAGTGACAGAGTAAGACTCCAACTCAAAAAAAAAAAAAAGATTGTACTGCCAAGGTCATCATGGGTGAAGTTTTTACTTTTTCCCTATGAGGTGACAGGGACTTGTTCACCCATCACTCAGCAAACATCCACATGTCCATGACCAGCCACCATCCCATTCACACCCTGCCCCCACACTGGGGTCTGGCTTGTTCTCTATCTCTGTCTCTGTTCTGACCTCCTATGGTCTGAATGTTTGTCTCATTCCCACCCCAAATTCGTATGTTCAAACCTAATTCCCAGTGTGATAGTATTAAGAGATGGGGCTTTGGAAGGTAATTGTTTCATGAGGATGGAGGTCTTATGGATGGAATTAGTGCCCTTATAAAAGAGGCCTCAGAGAGCTGCCTCACTCCTTCCACCATGTGAGGACACAGCAACAGTAAGAAGACACCATCTATGAACCAGGAAGCGGGCCTTTGCCAGTAACCAAATCTGTTGGGCCTTGGTCTTGAACTGACCAGTCTCCAGAACTGTAAGCAACACATGTCTGCTGTTTAAAAGCAACCTAGTTTAAGGTATTGTTGTGATAGCAGCTCAAACAGCCCAAACTGAAACATTGTCTGTTTCTAGCCCAAAGGGGAGTGATCATCTGAGACCTTCATTCGTTTTCATGGGTAAATAGGGGGCCCCACTTCCAGTTTCTGGCCTTAGCTGTGTGCCCTCTGAAGGATGGGGAGCGGGGGCGAGCAGAGAAGGTGCGTGGGTATGGTGCTTAGCCCGTAAAAACAGCAGCACTTTGCTGCTTTCTCTCTTTTCTCACAGAGAAGAGGCATCTGGGCAAGAAACACATGAGAACATGGACATTTTCAGGGTCTCCAGAAAGATGCCATCAAAGTCTAGTTCTTTTAATGAAGATTGTCAGCTTATTGCCTCAAGAATCCACAGGCTCCCCTAACAAAGTCCCATAAACATACGGTGTTCTGGCCTCAAGTGGTATGTGTATTTGCTCACTGCCTAAGGCCTGACTGCTACATGAGCAAACTAGGACCACGCAGAGGAAACCTTCCCTGAGCACATGGGGCCTCCGGTGGCTTCTCAAGATGTCGCAGACAGTCTCAGGGCACAAGTGCTATGCTCAGAGCTATCTTGGTCCTCTCCCGACTTCCCAGGACACCGCCACTCAGCAGCCTTCTTGCCTCACTGTCCAGGGGCCTAACTGCTCATTTCCCTCTACCTGCTTTGACTCTCAAAATATCTCTAACACATTTTCAATGTGCAAAGTATTTTCACATCAGCATTTAACCACCATGCATACTCTGTGAGGTGGCAGAGACTCCGTCATTCATTCTTTCAGCAAGCACTGATCAAGGGCTGAGTACCACATCCTGGCCCCAGAGGACCAGGAAGGTTTTCTGAGGAGGAACATGGGTCGCACTCCTGACAAGTGAGTCCGCACTCAGCAGGCCAAGAAGAGGCCAAGGAAGGCCAGGAAAGAGGTGGACGTGCATGTGGCCGTGTGTGGCACGCTGAGTAGATGAGTGTGACCTGAGGTGGAATGTGCAGTGGGAGGAGAGGGCAGGAAGTCCAGAGAGGAGCTTGGGGCCGGGTCACAGGTGAGCCTATTTCATGACACGAGGAAGAGTTTGGATTTTTACCCCAAGGAAAATAAATAGGTGATTACTAAGGGCTTCACATGAAAGGGGGACATGGATAAGACATACAGCTGAGAAGGAGCGACCTGGCCATGGGGCTGCTGGACTGAGGCTGAGATAGGAGAATGCTGAAGGGGACCAGGAGAGGACAAGTCAATTCAGTGACGGCAATATGGATGGGGAGTGGGGATGGCTGGAGAGACATTTCCGGGGACAGTATGGGACTGGGACTAGGAGATGCAGAAGGTATAGAGGAAGCCAGGACAGAAAGCCCCATTTCTGTGTGGCCCCCGGGTGGATGACCATGCTGTTCGCCAACGTGGGATGAGGAGGAGGAGTGGGTTTGATAAGAAAAAACAGACTGATTGGGCACGCTGAGTTCTTGATGCCTGCAAATCCCAGAGAGAGATGGATGGGAAATTTGGGTTCAGGGCTCAGGAACTCAAGGGAGAAGTCTGGCTTGGTGATGTGGCTTTAGAAGACCCTGGTATATTGGCTGTAGTTGGTGTCATAGAAATGTGCAAGGTCACCCAGGGGAGAATGCAGAAGCCTAATGTCACTGGACAGATGAGGAAACTGAGGCTGACTCAACAGCTGGTCTATGGCAGAGCAGAACTGGAGATAAGACTTCTGCTCCAAGCCCAGTGCCTTCCTTGCCACTCAGAAGGCTTGGTAGGGACTTGTGAAAATGAGCCTGGGCCACATCTGGGGCCACAGGTTTTTACCTCTGTGGCTCTCTTGTGCTTCCCTACAGGAAGCAGCCCTTGAGCAGGGGCTACAGGTGAGTAGAAGCCTTTCCCTGTTGCTCTTGGGAGGCTAGTGGGGGGATGCGGTATGGTTCAAATACTCGCCTGTGTAGGACAAGGCAGAAAGTGCCCACATTGTCACGGTGTTTACCTCCCACTTGACCCTTGTATCTTCTCTTCCAGGGCCACTCACTGCCCTGACTCCTTCCCTAGACTCTGTCCACATCAGGCCTCTGCTTCATCTCCCCTCTCCAGCAAAGTCTGCCTGTCATAGTCCCATCCTGCTGCCACTCTGGAATCAGAATTCTCTGCCAAACCACATGATAAAGCACATCCTGGTAAGAGGGGCTGATAGGTTCATGAGAAATCCATCCTGTGGCATCTGAACCCACGGGCTCAGGCAATCCACTCAGCTCAGCCTCCCAAGGCGTATATACGCCTTCTAATCAGAATTCTCAGACATGAAAGCAGCATTGCTTAAGGCAAGAACCTGAAGCAATGTGGCAGATTACTGAGGAAAGGGCAGGAGTATAAGCAAGAGAGGACGAAAGAGAGACAGCTGGGGTCAGATCACTGTAGGTATGTTTCATGTCACGTGAAGGTGTTCGCATCTGAGTTAACTCAACATGGAGAAGCAGGAACCTGCTGCTCCACATGGCCCTCCTTGTCATGTTGACATTCTAGTTCATTACCTGGTAAAACAATAGGGTGCTCTTGACTGCACACACACACACACACACACACACACACACACACACACACCCCCACACGTACATATACCCCACAAGCATCTCTTGCCTCCTGGACTGAACTCCTACAGGAGCAGAGACAGAATGGTTTTCAAATCAAGGCCACAAGTTCCAAATCTTTTTTCTCAGGTGCCACGAGTGATCTCATCGGTAAAACCAGTGCCAGCTCAGGTTAGAAACTCACTCAGATTTAGTGTTTACTAAGTAGGTTGAAAAGAAATTCTTTGGGTGAGGGAGGATTTTTCTCCCTTGGCAGAATATAATTTGCTGTTTTCAAGATAATAAAAAAGAAGAGCAGGAGAACAACAACTAAAACATCTTTTAAAGGAAGTACAAACTTGGACAGTCTGAAGAATACTTACAAAACAGCCTGTCCCGCTGTCTGGTTCCAGCCTTACAAAACTCAAGCCACGGTGACCCCAGGGTCATCGAAACAAGAAGCCCATGAGGCTAAGGGCTTGGGGAGGAGGAGTGAACTAAACTGATGCACAGGGCACTAATTTATCTCAAGATTCTGCTCACAGAAACAAAGATCTGAGTATCACATGTTCTCACTCATGAATGGACCTCGAACAACTACTGTAATACTATAGGAAAAGGATTGACGGTGGCTGGAAACTACGGGAGAGGAGGGCAGGAGTTGGGATTAATGGTAGTCGATATCTGCCTGGGGAAAGGGGGGCACACCTCATCAACAAGGGTACCTTCACAGTGAATATTTGTATACCTAACCCTTAACTGTACCCCTCAATTTTAAAATAAATTAAAAAAAAAAAACATTCTGCTGCAGGCCCCAGAGTGTGCTGCCTGCCTGCCGGCCTGTGTGGACACCAGGCTGCCCAGCCACTCTGTTGTGACTCTGGGGATGAGGCTTAGGCTGCAGGCGGAGGGGTGAGCCCAGCCCTCCTCCCAGCTACAGACAGAAAATGCTGGAGTCCTGGGAATTGAGCATAAGGGAGTTCATGAGATCACATGCTCTCTGACTGGAACAAATCCTAAGGGTGTCCAGTCCCACTCTCACCAGTCTGTCTGAATTCCCTTAGCAATATTCTCATCAAGAGTCACTAAGCCGAGGTGTACCTAGCCCCGGTGACAAAAACTTCTCCTTCAAGGAAGCCCACTCTGTCGTTGGACGGTCTAGCTGGAGGGGAAGTCGAAGTCACACTGAGTCCAGATACCTTGTTACTTCAACTGCCTGGTGGGAGCTGGTCTTCTGCAGTCACAGGGAAGACACTTTTGACTGTTCCAAGTGGCAGAGGTTTGTTTGACACCTGGGTCTGCCACCATGCAGGTCAGACTGGCCACCCTGTACCGTCAAGTACGAGTGACAGGGGCATCTTGACATATTCCTTGCATCACAGAGCAGAGAGGGGTCTGCTTTTGTTTACCTCTGAATCCTCAGCCCCTGTCCTGTGACTGACACTAGATTCACTTGATAGGTATTTCCTAAGAAATGAATTCATGAACAAGCTTAAGATCTTGGTATTTATCCCATCAGTACACATAAACAGCATTAAGGTAGCAGTTCCTATTGGAAACAGGACCAGACCAGGCTAGAAACTCACTTGGATATGGTTATTTACAAAACTAAAATGTGGTTTTAAAAGACATCCAAGACTCTCTTCTGCAAAGTCATTCACCACACCTTTGACCCAGTGAACTCGGCCAAGGGTAGGTACCAAATTTTGTGCTGTGCTTTTGCAATCAGTTTCTACTGGAAAAGATATGTTATTTACTTTATCATATTACAAATTCCTTCAGGAAGTTTCCCCCACAAAGTTACTTTGGTTTATTGTTTAACTCCCAAAATGCCAGGACAGTATTGGGCAGGCATTGAGTGTAAAAATGTTCCAAACTTAGTCTATTCCAAGCACCCACAAATATTTATTGAATGAATGGCAGAAGAAGAGGCTTTAATTTTCTGTCTATTTTAAAGTATACAAAGTTTGTTGCTGTTTTGTAAAAGTATAAAAGTCAAGATTACCCAAACTTTACTTCTTACAAAAGTAAATATTCATATGCACACACATTCCTCTCTTGAATAATTTTTTTTTTTTTAGAGTTGAAGTCTCACTTTGTTGCCCAGGCTGGAGTGCAGTGGCACACTCACGACCACCCCAGTGTCGACCCACTGGGCTCTGGTGATCCTTCCACTTCAGCTGGAACTACAGATGTGCGCTATCATGACCGCCTAATTTTTTTTTTTTTTTTTTTATTGTAGGACTCGCCAAGTTGCCTGGGCTAGTCTTGAACGCGCAGGCTCAGGCAATCCACTCACCTCAGCCTCCCAAAGTGCTGGGATTACAGGCTGAGCCACCGAGCCCAGCCTGAGTAATTCTTGAAGAGTTT
This sequence comes from Carlito syrichta, assembly GCF_000164805.1. Taxonomy (NCBI): domain Eukaryota; kingdom Metazoa; phylum Chordata; class Mammalia; order Primates; family Tarsiidae; genus Carlito; species Carlito syrichta. The sequence goes on from NW_007260598.1 coordinate 1,444,156, forward strand.
TGACCATATCCAAACTTACATTTTTCAAAAATAAATGTTTCCATTATTTCATTGAAAACTCGCGTACAACATTTTTGGCTCCTTAAATTGCGGAAATTAATAATAATGTATATACTATAAACTCTAAAACTAGCATTAAAAAGACAATAAAGAATTATAGATAATAAGTCAGTAGAGGACATATCCAAAAGAAGATAGAAAAATAAAACAAAGAATGGATGGGACACAGAAAACAAATAGCAAGATGCTAGACTCAAGCCCAGCGATCCCACTAATCACATCAAGCGTAAGTGATGGAAACTTTCCAGTTAAAAGGCAGTGATTACCTGATTGGTTTAGAAAATAAACACAAAGCAAGACCAAACTAAATACTACTAAGAAACCTACTTTAAATAAAAAGACATAACTGAAAAGCAAAAGGCTTTAGCAGTGATCTTAAGAAAGCTGGAGTGGCTATATTAATATCAGAAAAAGCAGATTTCAGAGCAAAGACTATAACCGGGGAAAGGAGAGTAATCAAGTACTAATGAAGGTGTTGAATTATCAAGGGGATGTAGGAATCATAAGTGTTTATATCTCTAATAACTGATCTCTAAAATACATGAAACAAATATGGATAAAATTGCAAGGAAAATTGAGAAATTCACAATTATTATAAAATATTTTTAAACCTCCTGTCAATAGTTGATGGATAAAGTCAGTAAGATATGGACAACTTCAAGCCCGGCCTGCACTGATTTTTTAAATCTAATTTTATTATTTTATGTATTTTGCTTACACTGCTTTTAAACGTATCTTCTTATTTTAGTTTTGTACAGTCAAAGCTGAAGATACTGATGAGAATGTTCTTCTTTTCTAATATGAGTATTTAGTGTTATAAATTTCCCTCTGTGTAGTTCCTGAGCTATGGCTCACAAATTTTGTCACATTGTATTTTCATTTTTATTCATTTCAAAATGTACTCCATTTCCCTTTGTGACTTATCTTTTGATCTACGGGTTATTTATAAGTGTGAAATTTAGTTTCCAAGTGTTTGAGAATTTTTTCAGATATCTTTTTGCTATTGATTTCTAATTTAATTGCATTTCAGTCAGAGAACATACTTTGACCTGAATTCTTTCAAATGTATTAAGACTCATTTTACAGAAAACCTCACACCGCAAGTTTTCATGTGGGAGCTAAATAATCACAAAGGTAGAAATACTAATATACAATGGGGACACAAATAAGTGGGGAGTGAGAGGGGGATTAGGGTTCAGAAATTACCTAAAGGGCACATGTTCACTACCTGAGGAAGGGGTCATCTGAGACACAATGTGTCCATGTGGTGCCACATGGGGTGCGGTGCAAAACCCATGGATTCTTTGGTTCATTTCTAAAATGAATTTTAGAGCAGCCAGCAAAGTTTATTTAGAAAGCAAATTAAGGCTGGGCACGATGGCTCAGGCCTATAATCCCGCGCCTTTAGGAGGCTGAGGCGAGTGGATTGCCTGAGCCCGCAGGTTCGAGACCCGCCTGGGCAATTTAGCGAGATCTCATCTCTACAATAAATCAAAAATTAGCCGGGTGTGGTGGCGCGTGCCTGTAGTTCCAG
>NW_007260598.1:1445823-1456026 GCF_000164805.1 Carlito syrichta
AAAAAAAAAAAAATATATATATATATATATATATATATATATATACACACACACACTTATATTTTAAAAGGAGGTTTATTTGAAAGACACATAGAACATTTCATAGGCCACTTTACTCAGTAAAATAAGCAATAATAACATACATATTTTTATAAGCATAAACACTCAGGTATACTAACAATAGTTATGCAGGTGTAACAGTTACGAGCAGATGAACTATATTAAGAAATAGCTCAAAAAGTAAAATATAAATGCATATCACTATGGTTGGTAATTGTGTACTCCCAGGTTTATAACTGATTGAAAGGAAGAACCCTGAGAAACTTAGAATGAACTTAGTCCACATTTTGCCTCAGCATAGCCATTTGTGCTTAGACTGACATGCTTTGAATCTAGCACAGCTTAGACATGGATAGATAAATTTTCAATAGACAGGTTTTAGGAAGCATTCAGAGATTTTAGACATTTTACTGCAGGCCAGGTTGGCAGTCGATCCCACCCCCTCAGCAAATCTCCATCAGATACAAGACAAGAACAGCCCAACCTTTCAGTTCATGGTTTATATAATAATCTCCAAGAAACTTTGAGGTTCCTTATTGAAAGTAAAAGGTGAAAGATTACCCCTTAGCTGGTTGAAGCCACAAAAATGATAATAAGACAACCTTCTTGCTAAGGAGCTTATGAATTGGAAATATCTGACAGGTGTCTTCCAGGAAAAACCCCTCCCTTTGTCTCCTCCCATCTAGCCTACCACTATGGCAGCAATCATGTGACTAACCCACCCATCTGCCTGCTGCCCGTCAGTACCTGCGCTTACCTGCCCCTTTGTGATGATATGGAGCAGACCACCACCCAATCACATTAATGACTTCTCCCATCAAAGGGAAGGACTCAACCATAAGCATCCAGCGGCCATTGCCTTGCTAAGCTATGGTGTGGCTATGTGCTCTTTGAGCTATGGCCAGGCCATGCTTTCCTAAGCTCTGACCCCCTCTCCTTCCTTGGAGAGGTGAATCTTCTCTCTCTCTCTCTCATTCTAACTTAGCTTTGTTTGTTTGTGTTTTTTGAGTTGGAGTCTCACTCTGTCACCCAGGCTGGAGTGCCTAATGGCATACTCATGACCACTGCAGCCTTGACCTGTTGGGCTTAGGTGATCCTTCCGCTTCAGCCTACCACGCCTGGCTAATTTTTTTATTTATTGTAGAGATGGGTGAAAGGGTTTAGTCTTTTTGCCTCAGCATAACCATTAAAAAGCGTTCAGACATTCTGTTGCAGAACAAGCAACAGCCTATCCCATCCCCCCTCAGCAAACTTCCTTCAGATCCAAGACCAGGACAGCCCAACATTTCCATTCATGGTGTAGCATAGTAATCTCTAGTAAACTTTTAGTTTTCTTGTCAATGCCAAAGATCAAAGATTACCCTTTGGCTGGCCAAAGTCATAAAAGTGATAATATGAACACCTTTAGTCAAGGAATTTGTGAACTGCAAATGTCTAACAGGTCTCTTGCAGGAGAAAATCCCCCTCTATGCCCAAACGCCCCAAGTTAACCTAATCAGCCCATTGTGACCTACCAAATAAACCCCACCATGGCAGCAATCATATGACTAACCCACCCATCTGCCTGTTGTCCATCACCTTACCTCAGTACCTGCCTGCCTCTTTGTGATGACGTGGAAGTAGACCACCACCACCCAATCACCTTAATGATCTTCCCCTATCAAGGGGAATGGTTAAAAGTACTCAATCACAAGTAACCGGTGGTCATTGGCTTGCTAGACTCTGGTGTGGCCATGTGCTCTTTGAGCAATGATTCTTACCATGCTTCCTGGTTTTGGTCCCCTCCCCCACCTTGGGGAGGTAAATCTTCTCTCTCTTTTCTCTTCCTCTAATTTACTTTTAAATAAACTTTTCTTTCTTAACCTTTTTGTTTGTTGCAATTCTTTGCAATTACTTGGATCTCTGGGTTACCGGTGCCATGCTTCCCCTCACCCCTCCAGCACACCACCCTCACACTATCCGGACCCTAACAAAGAGGTCTTGCCAAGTTGCTCAGGCTGGTCTTGAACACATGAGCTCAGGCAATTCTCTGTCCTCAGCCTCCCAATGTGCTGGGATTATAGGCATGAGCCACCACACCCAGCCCTAATTTAGTTTTTAAATAAACTGTATTTTCTAATCTAACTCCCGTTCAATTCTTTGCATCTTTCATGAGACATCAGATCACATACCACACACCCACATTCCCAACAGTCCTGAACTAACATTCTGGATAGGATACACCACTGAGATTTTTGGCAGTTCTACCAAGATCTAATATTGATCATCTGAAATACCATGACAGACAACCTAAGTCTTTTGACAAGATCATCAAAAACCTCAATGGTTATTACTGTATATGCAGTCACCCAAAGGGCAGAGATCTCAAAACATTTTATCTTCACAAATACAGGCATACAAAGAGGCCATCTCTTCATTTATTGAGAAAGTTTCATTCCTACATACAAGTACAATGTTTACACACAAAGTCAACATTGTGATAATGTGCTTTCATGAAGTCAAATCTGCAAAAAAAAAAGCATAAAACAAACTAGAAGCCTGGGCACGGTGGCTCACGCCTGTAATCCCAGCACTTTGAGAAGTCAAGGTAGGAACATTGCTTTAGCCCAGGAGTTCAAGACCAGCCTGGGCAACATGATGAGACCTTGTCACTACAAAAAGTCAAAAAATTAGGCAGATGTGGTAGTGCATGCCTGTAGTCCCAGTTACTTGGAAGGTTGAAGCAAGAGAATCACCTGAGACCAGGAGGTCGGGGCTACAGTGAGCCATAATCATGCCATGGCACTCCAGCCTGAGCAACAGAGTGAGGCTCTGACTCAAAACAACAAACAAAAAAATGAAAAACTCGGACTCTTTAAAAGTCTTTACACAGTTTATACCTCCAGTATTAGAAATGAAGCAAAGATGAAATGCTTAGCATAGTGAATTGTAAAAAATAATGCTGACAATTTTAAATAGTGAGCGGGGGGGACTAAGAAAAGAAGAAAAACTAAAAAGGAAATTCAATATATGAAAAAGTATAATACAAGTATGAATTATAGCCAATTGCACAGAAGACCGTAAGAGCTGACCAATTTTCATAATCATTAACTATTTTTTGAAGTCTTGCAATGGCTCTCCCTAGAGAATATGCTAACATCCATTATCTATGCGGTACTGCTCTTTTGGAAATTTTTCTATAATTCTATTTACACCAACATAAGCGTTCCCTGTTAAGTTTTCCCATTTCTGCACCATGCTTCCATGTTGTTTGGGGTATGCAGAAGCTCATTCCTTATGCATTCTATGCAGACCACAAATTGGGCAGAAACAGTGCCAGTATAGACCAGTATCTTCTTGTCCCTCGTGCACATAATTATTTTTTAACCCGTCATTAACTTTACTGGTTTCTTTAGGGAAATACAGTTTTAATTCATTAAAAGCTCCTAGAATTTCATCAGGCAAAGATGTGAATAAGTATTTACTGATAAGAATATGCTGATGGAAAATCAGCACACCTGAAAGTATTCAACATCATTAGCTATCAGAGAAATGCAAATTAAAATAAAAATAATGAGATTTCACTACACACCTCTCAGAATACCTGAAATAAAAAATGGTGACAACTTGGAAGGCTGAGGCAGAAGGATCGCCTAAGCCCAGCAGGTTGAGACTGCGGTGACCGTGAGCATGCCACTGCACTCCAGCCTGGGCGACAGAGTGAGACTCCAACTCAAAAAAAAAAAAAAAATAGTGACACCAAATCCTGGCAGGTGTGTGGAAGAACTAGGTTGTAACATTGCTTGTGGAAATGTAAAATGACACAGCCACTCTGAGAGCAGTGTGGAGGTTTCTTATTAAACTTGCAACTGTCCTATGACCCAGCAATTGCACTCCTGTGCATCTATCTCAGAGAAATAAAAACACACGTTCACATAAAAACACAAATGTTCATAGCTGCTGTATTTGCAATACTAAAAGTTGGAAACCACACAAATGTCCTTCAAAGGTCAGATGTCTAAACAAACTATGGTATGACTATATCATAGAATATTACTCATCAATAGCAAGGAACAAACTATTGATATGCTAAACTTGTATTACTCTCCAGGGAATTATGGGAAAAGAGGCAATCTCAAAGGTTGCATAGTGAGTGATTCCATTTATATTATACTCTTAAAATGACAAAATTATAGAAAAGGAAAAGAGATTAGTGGCAGCCAGGAATTAGGAACAGATTGTGAGGAGGAAGCAGGTAGAACTAAAAAGGGCAACAAGAGGGGTCCTTGTGTTAATTGAACAGTTCTACATCTTAACTGTATTAATGGCAGCATCCTGGTTTGGTTATGGTAGCATGGTTTTGCAAGATGTTACCATTGGAAGTAACAAGATCCCTCTGTGCTATTTCTTTCAATTCATGTGAATCTACAATTAACTCAAAAAGAAAAGTTTAATTAAAAAACAAACTACTGGCCAGGTGCAGTGGCTCATGCCTACTATAATCCCAGCACTTTGGGAGACCGAGGTGAGAGGATTGCCTGAGCTCATGGTTTCAAAACCAGCCCGAGAAACTTAGCCAGACCTCATCTCTGAAATTAAAAAAAAAAATTCACTGGGTATGGTGGCACATGCCTATAGTTCCAGCTACTTGGAAGGCTAAGGCGGAAGGATTGCCTGAGCCCAGCAGGTCGAGGTTGCGGTGGTCGTGAGTGTGCCACTGCACTCCAGCCAAGGCAACGGAGTGATATTCCAACTCAAAAAAAAAAAGAAAACTATTATATTTATGCACAGTAAGTAAATTAATATTAAAATTTGAAAACAATATTATTCACAATAACATCAAAAATGCTTAACACTTTGAGATACCTCTGACAAAAACTGAGTGAGATTTGTACACTGAAAACTACAAATATTGCTTAGAGGAGATTAAAAAGACCTAAATAGAGAAATAAACCATGTTCATAGATTGAGAGACTCAATAGTATTAAGATATCAGTCTTCCCCAAACTGGCTATGGGTTCAGTACAATTCCAGTCCAAATTCTAGCCAACAGGCGGTTTTTAGACACTGACAGACTGATTATAAAATTGACATGGAATGTGAAGAACCTAGGCAAACCAAAACAAAACTCAACTCTGGAAAAGAAAAACAGAGCTGGAGAAGTTACACGACCTGATTTCAAGATTTATTACACAACTGCAGTAACCAAAAGAGCATGGTATTGGTGTAAAGTTAGATGAATAGATTAATAAAACAGCACAGGAAATCTAGAGATAGTCTAATGATTTTCAACAAAGGGATATAGCAGTGATATAGAGGCACTGCAACTCTCAGCTCTGCTGGGAAGGATGCACAATGGTATAATCATGCTGAAAGACAGTTGGGAAGTATCTTTTTTTGAGTCAGAGTCTCACTGTCGCCCAGGCTGGAGTGCAGCAGCACACTTACAGACACCACAGCCTTGACCTGCTGGGCTCCAGTGATCCTTCCACCTCAGCCTTCCAAGTAGCTGGAACTACAGGCATGCACCACCACACCTGGCTAGTTTTTTGATTTATGTAGAGACGAGGTCTCATCAAGTTGCCCAGGCTGGTCTCAAACCCCTGGGCTCAGGCAGTCTTGCCTCTGCTTTCCAAATTGCTGGGATGACAGGTATGAGCCACCATGCCCAGCCAGGGAAGTTTCTTTATAAAGTTAAACATTTTCCTACCATATTCTTCAGCTATTTACATCCAAGGCATTTACCCAAGATATATGAAAGCATATGACCATCAAAGACTTGTACAGAAACATACATAACAGCTTCATACACTTAACAATTCATAGCCAACCTGGAACTAACTCAAATGTCCGTCAGCAGGTGAATGGATAAAGATATTATGATACATCCACACAATGTGTACTGCTCAGCAGTAAAAAGGAATGAACTGCTATCAAAGCAACAACATGGTGAATCTCAAAACCATTATACTGAGTGAAAGAAGCTAGATCAAAAAAAAAAAAAAAAACAAAACAGAGCTAGAATTTGTATAAAATTATTGAAAATGCAACTAACCTACAGTAACTGAAAGCAGACCAGTGGTTGTCTGGGGCCAGAGGGGTGAGGAAGGAAGGGCAGGAGAGTGGAATTCCAAAGTTACAGGAGAAAAGTCTGAGGGGAAGGTGGATATGTCCTCTCTCTTGATGTTGGTGGCGGCTTCACAAGCCATACAAATGTCAGAAGTTATTAAATCATATACTTCAAGTACATAGCTTATTGCATGTCAATTATACTTCAGTAAAGCTTTTAATAAATATACACAGACTCCCAAGATCCAGAATCAGAATATTCAAAAGTGAGACGCAGGAATCTAACATTCTACCCGGGTTCGAAACCACTGGGGTTGGCTGTCATGGGAGACAGCAAAAAGAGTCAGATGGTGTAGGGCAGGATGAAGCCCAGTGAGATGTGACGGTGTGGACTTTGAAATCCTTACAACACAAATACATATGCTTTCTGAGAAGGGAAGCAACATAGTCAAAACAAGGCTGCCACATCTTGACATTTGAACGATGGTTGCTGTGTGTTCGCAGAACAGGAATGCTGGTTGACTCTTGCTGAGTTCCAAGAATTCCAGGAGCTGGTCAGTGTTTTCCTTGCTGGCCATCTCAATAGATAATTTAATTGCATCATATGATTCTGCAATTCTGGATGGTGGCTTTTTAAAATGCTTTTGGGCAGGAGTTCTTTGTTTATTAATGAGTTCCGTGTCTCTACATCTCAAATAGATTGCCACTTACTCTGAAGAGGTTGGAGTTTCTAGCCTGTTGTTGCTTTTAAAGGGGCTGCAGTAAATGCCTTTGGGTTGCTTTCACCCAGCCCACAGCTCTCCTAGACAACTGCCCTACCTGTCACAGCAACACACCTTTCAGCACCTATGCTTGACCTTGTTCTCAGATGTGCCAGAGTATCTTCCCCAGAAATTTGGGTTTGGGGTAGAGAGCCAGGATCTGACTGTCTCTTGGCCCCTTGACCTGTACACAGGCCACTCAGGCCACTGCTGTGGGGGCAGTGGGCCAAATGGTGACATTTAGCCCGCAAGAAGGGAAGACAACCAATCCAGGGTGGAGCAGAGTAGGGAACAGCACTCTGAACTCTGGTGAGTCTCGCCACTTTCTGTCTCGGTGGGTGCCCCAAACCCTCCCAACACGTCTGTTTGTTTGTTTGTTTGTTTGTTTGTTTGTTTGTTCGTTTGCCAAGCTATTTTGAAGTGACATAGAGTTATGAGTCACCTCAAGTGATTTGATTTTGATAGCTATGCAACCACAAACCTAGCAATACCTCTTATTTTTAATATGCTTCTTTTAAACTCGCAAAAGAATTTAATACATTTCCAATGGTGAATCCACATTAATTGCTTTTGCTTGTCCTTAAAGTAACAGCGATGCTGTCTTTTCCAGTCAAAGAGGAAACCACTGACCAGGCGAGGGCTGAGCTGGGTTTCCGTAGGAGGCAGGGAGGTAAAATATCTCCAGATTTCCCCATTTGGAAATTCTTCCTTATATCTCATCTAAACCCTTCAGACATTAACCCAAGACTTTTTCTCAGATCAGAAAACAGTCACTGACGGTCTCTTTCATATACATACAAACTAAACATAGGTATTTGGTATTTCATCACTCAGGATCCAAATCCCTGAAATGAACTTTGTTAAACCTATAAAATTGTTTAATGGTAGGCCTCTGAAGGAAAGGGGGGCCACAAACATAAATGCTCATAAGAAAATGTGTTGTCTATTTGAAATAAATTTTAATTACAGTTTCTAAGCTTATTTCCCTAGACACTTCTTGAACCAGAAGAAATTCAAAACATCCAGGGGAAGTAAGTGCAGCTAAAAATTGAAAAAGGAAGAACCCAATCAGCGAATGTAAAAAAAAAAAAAAAAGGGGGGGGGACCCTAAGTGTGGTCCTGTTCCTATAGCAGTCTAGAGAATTTAAATACCTAACTTCTCTATGAAGTCTCAAAGGGGGGTGAACAAAAGCCCCTGCTAAGGGAAAAGGCCCCACAACAGGCTTTTAAATAAAGTAAACAGGCATCTTAACTCTTCTTGTTAGGGGCATACAGGCAAACTTAAAAGAATTTGGAAGTCTTGCCTTAGAGCAACAAATGCAAGCCTTAAGTTCAGTCCTAAGTGCCATCCATTGTTGAGACAAAATTCAATTAGCTCCCCTCCCCTTTTGTTTAAAAAAAAAAAAAAGCAAAGTTTTTTTTTAGTTGTTGTTGTTGTTGTTGTTTTTCTTTCTTTTTTCTTTTCAAAATCGTTAAACTGTAATTTTGGCCAAATAAGACTTTTTTTAATGAAATGGCCAGTCTCTGGGCCATTTGGCCTTTCTTAAACAAAACCCGCCTGGGCGGGCCTTTAAAGTTGCAACTTGCCATTCAAAGGGAAATACCTCTAACTGCTCTCAACCTTGCCGCTGGGCTAGTGGCAGCCCAGGTGAGGCCAACTGCTGATCCTGAACCAGTTACATGTTTCTGTGTTTATTCACTCAATCATACAAGAATTATATTTAAGCATTTGCCGCATCCTGCCACAGAATGAATGGAGAATAACCTGGGCTTCACTCTCTAGCACATCAATTATTATAAAAGTATGTCACACCTATTATAAAAACAAAGGAAACTATTGTCTCCTGCCAATGTTTACCTGTTTTAGATTCTCAATTTAAGCTATCACCTAACTACATGTCTCTAATGTTTTCAATATAATAATATAATAATTCTACTTTTAATAATTACCGGGCTTCTTGCTTAATATCTACCTTTAAGTCTCTAAGTACAGAAAGCCCTTATCAGGATGGATGATGGCTGCAAATGTTAATGCCTGGAGGAACTAACCCTATCATGCGACTAGACGCCTATCAGCATCTGTTTGCCCCTTCAATGATACAGAAAAGGACTGGTCGCTTATCCAGCAACATAATGGCTTCCTGAGATGAAGAGACTGTGCTTATAACTCTAAGGTGGACTATCCAGTGCCTGGTATAAGAATATATTAGTGACTGGGGTTTTTAATGGCTATACGCTTGCCGCAGCTAGGTGTCATTCCAATGGATGGGTGCCTCCAGTACTGTCCATCAAGTACGGCGTCCGGCAGATTATTCAGCCTCATCTATGGAGAGCTCTTGCAGCCCTTCAGCCAGGCAGCCTGTCTAAATCCGTTGGACAAACTCAGTTATACCATATTAGAGCATACTTGCAATCTCCTTATATATTTCTTATTTAGAGTGAATATCAAACTGTTAAAATTATTTATCGTGCTAATGTTTATAAGATATCTTGTACTGAATGCATTTTACTAATTGTTTAACCAAGGCCTTTTGTAAGAAATTTGTCATTCTCAAGCAACTCCCCTATTTAATGGTCCCCATATCTTTGTCATCCCGTTAATATGCTGAAATGGTTTACAAACATTATATAAGGTTAATGCTATGTTAGAAAGACAGAAAAATTTTTTAGCTACTTAATTTTAAAAATTATAGCATTAATAGCAATTACTACTTCAGTAACAGTTTCAGCTGTAGCTCTATCTAAGGAAGTTCATACAGCTACCTTTGCTAATCAGTTATCTAAGGATATTTCTATTGCATTGGCTACTCAAAAAATTGTAGATTAAAAGTTAAAAAGTAAAAGTTAATGCTTTAAAAAAGACAGCATTAGCAGTAAAACAAGAGCTTGCGACTTTAAAAATAAAACTGGCTCTCCGATGTCACTCTGAGTTTCAGTGGATTTGCCTCATTCCTTTGGAGGTAAATAAGTCTGTCCATACTTGGGACAAGATAAAAAATCATATCCTTAAAATTTAAAATCATTTGGACTTAAATATAAACCTCACTAAATTACATCAACACATACAGGACATAAGTTGCTAAAAAGCAGTTCCGGTCCTATAAATTGACTAGCGCCATATTTAATAACTTCTCATTGTTTGCTAATCAAAAGTCATTAATGTCTATACTTATTAATGTAAGAATTTGCGGGACAGTATTTGCGGGACAGTAATTCTTGTCTTGCTGTGCCTATTTCCAGTTATTTCCAGAGTACTGAAAAGGAACATTTTTCAGCTTACAACCGAGTTTCATGGTTTTGTACTAAAATAATAAATAAAAAAAGGGGAAGATGT